>NC_135563.1:2430000-2506821 GCF_964340395.1 Glandiceps talaboti | reverse complement strand
TGATAGATTTAATGATATATATAATGATAGATAGGTATAATGATAGATAGGTATAATGATAGAAAGATATAATGATAGATAGGTATAATGATAAATCGATATAATGATAGATAGGTATAATGATAGATAGGTATAATGATAGATATAATGATAGATATAATGATAGATAGGTATAATGATAGATAGATATAATGATAGATAGGTATAATGATAGATATAATGATAGATAGGTATAATGATAGACATAATGATAGATAGGTATAATGATTGATAGGTATAATGATAGATAGATATAATGACAGATAGGTATAATGATAGATATAATGATAGATAGGTATAATGATAGATATAATGATAGATAGGTATAATGATAAATCGATATAATGATATATAGGTATAATGATAGATATATTGATAGATAGGTATAATTATAGATAGATATATTGATAGATAGGTATAATTATAGATAGGTATAATGAGAGATAGGTATAATGATAGAAAGATATAATGATAGATAGGTATAATGATAAATCGATATAATGATAGATAGGTATAATGATAGATAGGTATAATGATAGATATAATGATAGATATAATGATAGATAGGTATAATGATAGATAGATATAATGATAGATAGGTATAATGATAGATATAATGATAGATAGGTATAATGATAGACATAATGATAGATAGGTATAATGATAGATGTAATGATAGATAGATATAATGATAGATAGGTATAATGATAGATAGATATAATGACAGATATAATGATAGATATAATGATAGATAGGTATAATGATAGATATAATGATAGATAGGTATAATGATAGATAGGTATAATGATAGATAGGTATAATGATAGATAGGTATAATGATAGATAGGTATAATGATAGATAGATATATTGATAGATAGGTATAATGATAGGTATAATGATAGATATAATGATAGATAGGTATAATGATAGGTAGGTATAATGATAGATAGGTATAATGATAGATAGTTATAATGATAGATAGGTATAATGATAGATAGGTATAATGATAGATAGGTATAATGATAGATAGATATAATGATAGTTAGATATAATAATAGATAGGTATAATGATAGATAGGTATAATGATAGATATAATGATATATATAATGATAGATAGGTATAATGATAGATAGGTATAATGATAGATAGGTATAATGATAGAAAGATATAATGATAGATAGGTATAATGATAGAAAGATATAATGATAGATAGGTATAATGATAAATCGATATAATGATAGATAGGTATAATGATAGATAGGTATAATGATAGATATAATGATAGATAGGTATAATGATAGATAGATATAATGATAGATAGGTATAATGATAGATATAATGATAGATAGGTATAATGATAGACATAATGATAGATAGGTATAATGATAGATGTAATGATAGATAGATATAATGATAGATAGGTATAATGATAGATAGATATAATGACAGATAGGTATAATGATAGATATAATGATAGATAGGTATAATGATAGATATAATGATAGATAGGTATAATGATAAATCGATATAATGATAGATAGGTATAATGATAGATAGGTATATGATAGATATAATGACAGATATAATGATAGATATAATGATAGATAGGTATAATGATAGATATAATGATAGATAGGTATAATGATAGATAGATATACTGATAAATCGATATAATGATAGATAGGTATAATGATAGATAGGTATATGATAGATATAATGACAGATATAATGATAGATATAATGATAGATAGGTATAATGATAGATATAATGATAGATAGGTATAATGATAGATAGGTATAATGATAGTTAGGTATAATGATAGATAGGTATAATGATAAATAGGTATAATGATAAATAGGTATAATGATAGATATAATGATAGATAGGTATAATGATAGATAGATATAATGATAGTTAGGTATAATGATAGATAGGTATAATGATAGATAGGTATAATGATAGATAGGTATAATGATAGATATAATGATAGATAGATATAATGATAGATAGGTATAATGATAGATAGGTATAATGATAGATAGGTATAATGATAGATATAATGATAGATAGATATAATGATAGATAGGTATAATGATAGATATGTATAATGATAGATAGGCATAATGATAGATAGGTATAATGATAGATATAATGATAGATAGATATAATGATAGATATAATGATAGATAGATATAATGATAGATAGGTATAATGATAGATAGGTATGATGATAGATTGATATAATGATAGATATACTGATAGATAGGTATAATGATAGATAGGTATAATGATAGATATACTGATAGATAGATATAATGATAGATAGATATAATGATAGATATACTGATAGATAGATATAATGATAGATAGATATAATGATAAATAGATAGATATAATGATAGATAGGTATAATGATAGATAGGTATAATGATAGATAGGTATACTGATAGATAGGTATAATGATAGATATAATGATAGATAGGTATAATGATAGATAGATATAATAATAGATAGATATAATGATATATAGGTATAATGATAGATATAATGATAGATAGGTACAATGATAGATAGGTATAATGATAGATAGGTATAATGATAGATAGATATAATAATAGATAGATATAATGATATATAGGTATAATGATAGATAGATATAATGATAGATAGGTATAATGATAGATATATGATAGATAGGTATAATAATAAATAGGTATAATGATAGATAGGTATAATGATAGATAGGTATAATGATAGATAGATATAATGATAGACAATGATTTACACTGGTAAGGGCAATGTCCGAGCTTAGGCTTACATAACTGATAATTTGTGCTTGTAATAGCCCGTGAGTTTGTTCATAGACAGTGGACGATAGTTTGTTCTAGGGTTAGCTTTGCACTAGTTAATGCAAAAGTTGATAAACTCCTGAAGATAAAACGGTGGTAATGGTCAGAAATAGTAAAAGACAGTCAGAGGATGCGACAGTTATGATGGTAATATTTAAAACTTTATTTGAAAAATAGAGAAAACAATATTAGCAATCTGGAAAATCACGGGAAAAATCATTTATTCGTATTGACCCCTGTGGTTTGAACCGACATTTCGCAATGTCGTTTGTCCTTGGAAAGAAACTTGAAGATATCTGCTTCCATCTTAACCAGAAAATACCGAAACTGCATTGAACTACAAAAAATATAATATAATATAATAGCTCGTGAGCACAGGGGCACGTATTATTGCTTAGATTGTCGTTTTTCTTAGGAAAATATCGTACGAATCCTGCTGCTACAAATGTATCAGTCTCTATACTAGTATTAACTTTTCTCCTTACAGGTAGGAATATATAGTCAAAAGGATGTTATATTTAGTCTGTAAACATGGAAAACAACAAACTATGAAATATCAGACGCCCCTATGCTTGTTAGTCTGTCAAAGTGTATATTGCGATCGGAAGTTTTGGATGCATCTGACAGAGCCCTCATGCGATGGTGTTAGGAAATCAAAACTTTGTGTCAAATTCAACATGGCGGTCACTAGTTGCTGTTTGAAAATCGAAGTGACAGGCTTGACCGTGTGACCAGTTCGTTCCTGTGCCAATTTGTAAGCAATCCTGTGTGATTGAACAAAGAACACACAAGGTAAGGTACACTGTTAAATTATCGAACTATTCAGGGTTTCTGCGAAGCATTTTGAGCGATGATTACGTTTGCAAATTTCGACACAGTATAGTACAACTAGAAGTTAGAACTGTCACTACACCTACACGTACGGAGTAATTCGGGACTCGATTCTGACAATGTCTCGTGGGTCATGGCAGTAATCTAGACCCGTGTACCGTCTGCAAGCAGTACCACACATACAGTAGCCAAAGTGTAAAAATGTCCAAAGTCCAAGTTCTGAACTTCTATTAGGGGTGGACCATTTGATATCCTTGGGGGGGGGGGGGGGCTTGGAAGATTTCGGGGGAAAAAAAGATGCCAAGTGGATTCGCTTTAAAAAAAAAATCAGGATATGAGTGGGTGATGGGAAAAAAAAGATGGACCACTGCTGCTAGAAAAAAAAATATCTTGGCAGGGAAATGATGCACTGGTTCGAGTATACTGTTCAACCTGCTCGTACCTCTCCAACCAGGACACTTGTCAAATCATGACAAACAGTTTCAAACACATGTCAGGGACCAGTCAGTTTCGTTAGCCTGTGGTACATATATATATATTTGTTCTTGTCTCTGTTTCTTTAATAAATGGTTTAAATATTACTTCATGTAAGGGTTCAAACATAACTATACATGAAATTATACATATAATACATGTATTACCTTAGCTACCACACTAGTTACAGAACATGCCATGTAATGCCCCTATACCAATGTTTCAGGCCCACTTTTATGACATGGAACACTTATTTAAAAATGTTATATTATATCGATGCTTGGCAATACATATATCAGAGGCTATGAATAACCTAAAAATTGCCTAAATTGAAACAAGAAACTACATGGCAGGGGGGACCTTGGACTCCATCACCCCAGAGGCCACTCATTCGTTAGACCAACAAGAAGATTCACCAAAATTTGTAAAAAAAACTTGAAAAGCTTCTAGGGGGACACCCCCTAGAACCCCAAACAGTTACTGGCCTCAATTATATATACAGGACGTGACTGAGAGATTGACAGAAATAAACTTCAAAACACTAACTAAATCGCTAGTCACACAGCAAAATTACGTACTTTCCATGTTGTAGTTTATTTCACTGAATCAATAACAGTGTGAAGTGTAGAGTTACCCGTAATGATTAGTGGCTCATTCCATTTCGGGTGTGTGGGTTGCTTGTCAAACTTATAACACAAATGCTATCAAATCTGAGCATTTATGCTCTTTATTATTATTTACTTTGTAAAAGATAAAACGTCATACGATAAAAAATACACACGGTCACCATGCTATGACCCAACCCTAGAGAGAAATGGTATGCGCCAAGGCATGTCCTGTCAAATCTTATCTGTTACTATCTATAAACATAGGAAGTCATTCTGATTATGTCTAGGATTTGTCTCCTCTGCTAAGGGCTTCGATAAACGACATAAATTTCCATCCTTCCACTAAATTGAGGTACATTGTATCATAGTATTGAATGCCTTGTTGTAAAATACCATTACATTCGCGATTAGTGGTGGGAGAATGATTTTATTCCGTATATTTTCCAAAGTTTTGTATCATTTTGATCGCAACTGTGTGACATGGAAAAGACAATGAAATGGTCATGAAATCAAGAGTGTTGCGTTTGAGTAGACGTTATGGCATTTGTAACATCACATATAAGCTACATTTATTTTGTTTATTTTACCAAGCTATTGTTATTGACTACAAAGTAAGCAATATCAAACATGCCAGCCATACATAAATGTATCTAATCACATGTAGCTTTAGAGTCCAGCGCTCACGCTACATCACCAACTTGTCAGCAGGCCTTCCATACATACGATGGGTTGGCTTCCCCAGGATTTTCGTGGTAGTCAAGGATGACTACCAGTTTTCGAACTTGGTAATCATTTTGGAAAAACTGGTAGTCAATTGACGCGAGACTACCGCTAATTTCGAGCCCTGCTGCTATTTTGATCGCAGAACTTCTGGAGATGCATTGAAATTCTTGAAAGATCTAGTTTTCACCTGTTTTGGTACATACTTTACTTTCTGTATATTACAAATGGCATACACCAGACGATGATCGCTTAGACCGATGGAAAGAACTATGGTTTAAGATGTATGAGCTTGGTCATTACACAGAATTAAATCAATAATAGTTTCTGAGCTATCAGTTACACGGGTGATGTCTTTCACTAGATTTCTTAATTGAAAAACCTTACAGAAATTAGCGAGACAATTTGCTAAACATTTTGTTTTGTTTGGTTTTAAATCGATATTGAAGTCCCCAAGAATATAGAGAATCTTGTCTTCATCGCAAGTTGTTGAAATACATTTTTCCACACATTCAAGGTAGTCAATGTCTGCTGAAGGAGGGCGATAAATGTTTCCAATAGACCATTACCCGTCTCGCGGGAGACGCCATTGAGTGCATAGCAACCACATTCGGGTGGTCAAGCTGAAGTGTCAACCGCTTAGCAACACCATTGTTCTCGACGTCACGTACAGTGCAATACGTATGATCATGGAAGTATACTTCCATGGTATGATAGATCAAGGGAAGCAAACTTTTAAAGTATGGTTGTAAAAACGATGTGCGTATGTGAAATTCATAACTAGCCGTCAGACGTGACGGTGATTTTTGGCCGTCTGGGCGCAGATGAAGAGCGGTTGAGATTGACAGTTTCAACATGAACTTGAAAATATTACTAGAGTTGGATCCACTCGAGGATCGCAGGCCCTATGGTTGAAAACTTGCATGTCAGGTCGCGAATATTGTATTCCTATTTTTAAACAACGTCTAAAATTTGATACAATGTCATAACTTTTCCATAGACTTTTTATACGTCGCGTAGCGTCGTCTAAAAACCAACACAACAACGTGTACGCGATCACTGTTAATAGTTGGCAATGATGTAATTCTTAGTCCGTAATTCGTCAGCTAAATTCGTCAGGGTCCGCTAAAAACTTTGAAATCGGTTGAGAATTTTTTCGCTGTCTTTGATTTTATCATATACATTTATAAATGAGCTATATATATGCATTTAAAATTAAAATTTAGAGATACTATGTCGTTTTTATTTTACGAATTTGGACTATGAGTTCTACAACATGTTCATCGAACTCAAGTATAAACATGGCTGACACGTACACGTGTTTCACGCATCGCCGGTGATTCCCAATTCTAGTTCCTGACGATTGTATTCCGATTTTACTCTAAGTTATCTTCATACAGTACTAGTCTAGTTCATGACGACCGTATTCCGATTTTACTCTACGTTATTAAGGTAGGGTAAAATTGGAATACGGTCATTGGGAACTAGACTGGTAGATATTGTTGTATGAAGATAACATGTGGTAAAATCGGAATACGATTGTCAGGAACTGACTATGATTTCCCGATCTGTGACGATAATTAAGAACTTTTCAATTCTGAACTCTAGGACCGAAACGGGACATTGGCACTCTAAAAATGTGTAAGACTTTTAGCTTTCGTCCGTATTTGTCAACAGCGTAAATGTCAACGGTTCATAAGGGCTTACGGCTGGTGGATGTGTAGTAGTACTACGCCACACTTCATGTGCATTGCATTCTAATATACTTATATTGAATATTGGTGACGGGAAATGTTTCCACCATGTACATGTGTACTAATAATCAAAACTACTCGATTTTGCTTGTCATGAATTACCATTTCTCAAGATTGAAATATTATAGCCATCTAGTATGCTGCATAAGTTTGGCACTGACAACGTATTCCCAGAAATGACAGTCAGTTCGGAAATATAATGACAGTGTGACACTGGCGTATTTTTCTTTTAACTTGATGTTGACACGCTATATTTTCGCAACATGCTCTTTAGTTCGTGTACTTTCAATTTTTCAATGTCTTCCATGATGACTTAGGATTGTAGATGGTCACAAACGGTAGTATTTTTTTCAGACTAATGCATTGACTTTCATATGAACAACATGGCCACTCCGCAAAGCTTGACCTCCGTAGCAACCGTTGCTAGGTTATTTGCATATCTCGCGAGATCTGCCGCGAGACGGAAAATACTCTATTGGACAGGATTTTGACCTGTGGATGTCTAGTTGAATCCATAAACATTCAACACCAATCATCTGCAAGTCCTCTCTATTTACAGTTTGTAACGATTTAGAAGTGTATGCTCACACTCCTTCCCCATGGTTTGGACGGTCTCTTCCATGTATATTGTATAACAATCTCAGATATGGCGACGGAGCTGTCAAGGAGTGTCTCAGATAGTGAGAGAATGTCATAGGGCTGAGATCTCATATGATGACGTATGTCATCAATCTTGCAACCTTTATTTCCTTGAATTCCTCTTATGTTTAGATGGGCAATTTTAAGTCCCTTCTGTGACACTGTTGCAAATGCCAGTTCGGGTACAGGATCATACATGGATTCATTCAATTCAGTTATATCAAAGGCAAGTATTCCATCTCCAGCTTCTTTTAAAGAAACTGTCTGTCAGAGGTGGGAGACTGCAGGATATGCAATGCCATTCAGATGTTTTATCTTCCGACAAGTGCTTGTATTCAGTCACAGATATGCCAACACAATTTGTGGGATACCATATATCACAGGTGTCGCAGCAAATCCCCCTTTGATTCGACCGAACACATTTTGAACAATAGCCACATGGGCATTTAACAGGACCTGGGTTACTGTGAACATCTCCACTGCATATCAGTGACAATAGAAGATAATACCAAAGTGCGGACACAGCTGTTGACGTTCTTGATCTTGGCCTACCTTTGATTTTATCGTGATGAAATGGTACAAAGTTTTCGAGCACTGACAAGCTTGTGTTTGCAACATTCTTCTTAATGTACAAGTCTTCCAAGGTGGGTGGGTCATATTCACTGGGTACACAAACTTTCACGAAGTTGTGGTTTCCGAAACTAGCTAATATCGAAAAAGGAAGCAGAGCACAAACGACACCAAACTCACAGGTCGCCATCTTGCTTGAAACCATCTATCTATCAGATGTACTAGGACCCATAAAACAGCAGGCATCAAATTTGAATTCTTTGACTATATATACAGTTGTTTGAAGCATTAATTGTGACTGGTGCATTATCAGAGGTGTCAATACAAAAATGGGTTAACTTTCATATTAAATAGCCTTTGGCTATATTTTTGGCACCCAATATATTATCCAGTTGAAACTTCTATGGGTTTTATTGCCATGTAGACTAGTGATAGAGCTGTTCACAAAATCACAATTTCAAATATTTTTTTATCTTTGTTATACAGTTCCAAGAATGTTCTCCAAACTGTTCATTCATATTTTCATATAATAACTGTGTATTTACTCACTTCACTTTACATAAGAAGGCAAAATTATACATTATGTACATGTACATGTATATCTTAAATTACTAAATTGCATGTACATGCCAGCTATCTTCAGTAAATACCAATGCATCTGGAAATAAATGTTCAAAACAATATAGGAAAGATTGTAAAGTTAAGTTTATATTCCGAAATCTTCTCGTTGACAGGAAGGTTCATATCTTTATCATTTGTTATGTTTTCAAATTCACTGCGTATCAAACAAAGTTGACAATGATGACAAGATGGTTAATTATTTTCATTGTATGCTAGTCTGCATGTAATCAGTCAGTTTTCAAGTTGAATTTACTATTATAGCACTGATGTTTTATAACTCATGTCAAAATAAATGGGACAAATTCTGAGTAATTTTCCATACAATATATACATGTACATGTACATGTGTATATGTATGTAGTGAGCAATACATGTGGTTTTATCTTATATTGTGAATAAATTCACTAGACTAAAAGTTGTGGCTGTGTGGTTTAACTCAAAAGTTAGTGTTTCACATATTCAAGTATCTCTGAACAGACATCACCGAGGAAGCATTTTCTTATAATAACTCATTAACTGTAAATTTATAATGGTAATATTGACTTTGAAGAAAATTAATTAGTCATTTCTCATGAATGGGAAGAGGGGTATCAACATCTTTTTTTTTGTAGCATTGCATTGTGCTATTCTTTCATTGCCACTCTGATCACATAATGATTAAAGACCTACATTGTAACGCCATATTTTGTCACAGTTTCAAAGTTTACTAAACAGTATCAGTTCACATGTCCTAAAAATGTCCTCATAATTCATGATGTGTTCTTGTTGATTACATAAAGACTGACTACTTATTGTGACTTCAGAACAGTATAGTACCATTGTCATGGTAGTGGTCTGAACATTGGTTTCCAATAGTACATATAACTATAAGTCTGTGATATCATGAGTGTAGACTCACCAGACTTTTCTGAAGTCACACTCATCCCTACTTCTGTGTTGTCTAATTAAATATAACATAATGACAATTTGGGGAAGCAGATTGACTGTAGCCTAGAATAAAGAGCGCTTGTTTATACTTTGTAGGTTTGTGTAAATATCTTGAATTTAAACCATGTAGAAACAAATATGGACTGGTACTTTTGATTTCCTATAAATCCTTACACTTGGATTAGGAAGATGTTCAATAAAAGCTAGTCTACAGGGACTATATTCTGTACTACATGTACATCATCACTATGTATTCTAGTACGGAATATGATACGGACCCTGTCTGGAGCTAGACTAATGAAGGCAACAACAATTAGTTATATGGTCTTATTTACATGTAAATTGATATACAGGCTAGTTGAACTTCTCACTAGTTGATTTATCAGGAAAATAACCACAACATTTATCGATACACAAAAAACATGAAACATTGCACTTTGAATAACTTGTAATTTGAAATTGTCCATTACAGCTGTAGGTTACACTGTCACACGGTTACACGGTTACACTGAACCTGAACACTGAAAAGAGTACACTGATAGTATATTTTTCTTTGCAGACTGTAAGTGAAAATACTTTTCTGGTGTTGACTTTAAATACTAGTATGTTACTGCAGCAGTAGAAAGACATGATTTGAGAGTAGAGGATGGAACATTAGTGCCTACAGTCTTTACACTACAATGTACATGTAGTGTAGCAGAAACTCACAATTTGAGAGTAGAGGATGGCACATTAGTGCCTACAGTCTTTACACTAGTGTAGCAGAAACTCACAATGTGAGAGTAGAGGATGGCACATTAGTGCCTACAGTCTTTACACTAGTGTAGCAGAAACTCACAATTTGAGAGTAGAGGATGGCACATTAGTGCCTACAGTCTTTACACTAGTGTAGCAGAAACTCACAATTTGAGAGTAGAGGATGGCACATTAGTGCCTACAGTCTTTACACTAGTGTAGCAGAAACACACAATGTGAGAGTAGAGGATGGCACATTAGTGCCTACAGTCTTTACACTAGTGTAGCAGAAACTCACAATGTGAGAGTAGAGGATGTCACATTAGTGCCTACAGTCTCAATAAAATTAATCAACAATGATATTCCTGAAGTCAACACTCAATGCTTTATCAGATAAATACAGTAAACAAATTAAAGAGCTGATCAATGATGGTAGAGGAATGGTTACATGCAAAGTACTAACACTAGTCAAGAAATTCAAACTTATGCCTATACTGTTTTATGGGTCAAATTACATCTGATAGATAGAAGCCATAACACCAAGAGTTGCCAGCTACAATCAACAGTGATCACTGAGACTACTCTGGTTTCTTTGGTTGTGTAGACATAAACATTGTCTGCTGCTATTTAGAGATCAACACACTGAGCTGCCTGTTGCTGTATTTTAGTTGAATACTAGCAAGTACATGTAGAGTAGATATGTTGTTTTCTATTGATAAGCAGTGCTCAGAAAGCCTGTCTAGTTTTGGTGAGGAGAGCGTACAACATTCTGTTTACAGCCCTGGACAGGCTAGTGTGTGAGAGCCATTATGTAACTATACAGTCAGATTAATTTGATTGTAATTTGTATAAGATAGATTTTAGATGTAAAACTTGACTTAGTGTTTTCAAAACAACAGGACACCACTTCCTATTAAGAGTTGTTTCAGAGATAACATGGTCCACAGGCAGCTTTATAACACACCGCGTACTCAACTCTCAGTCGTGATTGGTCAATGCGACATCACATGTTATGGACCATTCTCACGTTGTTCCACCCATTCGTTAAACCAACAATAAGATTCACCAAAATTGGTAATAAACTTCAAAAGCTTCTAGGGGAGACCCCTATGACCCCTCATAAGAGGTAGACATGTCCAAGCCTCAAATCAAAGTTCTTCCCTCCACCTCTTACTGTCAAGATGCTATGAAACTTTATTAGTCCCCGCAGACGAAGTCCGGAACGGGGACTTATGGATTGGGTTCCGTCTGTCTGTGTGTCTGTGCGTCCGACCGTCCGTCCGCAGCCGTTTTTTAGAGATGCCTGGACCGATTTTTTTCAAACTTGGTACAGCAGCAACATGCTATGGCATACATATGCACGTCAATTTGTTTTACGATACGATCCAATATGGCCGCCTAGCAACCATTTTGTTTGTGAATTTTCCCTGTCTAAAGCCATAACTCAGACATGCTTTAACAGATCTCATTCAAAGTTGGTATTAGGACAGTGTTCTATGACATACATGTGCATATCCATTTTCATTGTGATACGATCCAATATGGCTGCCTGGTAGCCATTTTGTTTGCGAATTTTCATGTCCAAAGCCATAATTCAGACATGCTTGAACAGATCTCATTCAAAGTTGGTATTAGGACAGTGTTCTATGACATACATGTGCATATCCATTTTCGTCGTGATACGATCCAATATGGCTGCTGGCAGCCATTTTGTTTGTGAATTTTCCATATCCAAAGCCATAACTCAGACATGCTTGAACAGATCTCATTCAAAGTTGGTATTAGGACAGCGTTCTATGACATACATGTGCATATCCATTTTCGTCGTGATACGATCCAATATGGCTGCCTGGCAGCCATTTTGTTTGTGAATTTTCCATGTCCAAAGCCATAACTCAGACTCCATTTTCATCGTGATATGATCCCCCATACCCAACCAATCCTTTATATATTCCATGTCCAACAAGCACACACAACATATCTAAGTCTGTTTTCTTTAGGTTCACAAATGTTGTTGCGTGATCAGAGTAGTGATAATTCCTTAAAACCCAATTATAGCGGGGACTATGTCATTCTCAATGACTTGTTTAAAAAATGTATCAACCATGTGTAGTTGCTTTTTACAATTGTTAGAGCTGTCTTTTAAAGTTTGCAAATTATTGTCTGACAGTGTCTGTTAATAGCCTGAAAATTGGCTATGAAACTTTATTCAGAGGGGTCAGTGACTTTTTGTCGGCCCAATGGAAAAAAACACTGACATCCACCCATCCCCCCAAGCTGGAGAAACTGACTGGTCTATCTGAATGTTTGAGCTCACCAATCAAGTTTCCGATTTGTATTTTCAGTGTGTCATCATACTGTCAGTGATGTTTATTTCATTGAAAATCAAACATGTATGAAATATGTAGTTTTCTAAATAAAATATGTGTGTGATAGAACAGAAACAGAAAATTGTGGCAACAAAAGTAGGTGTTCAACATTGATGTAAAAAAAAATCCGGATATCTCGAAGAAGCAAAGAAAAAAAAAGTTGCCAGCATAGGCGAAGGAGAGAAAAAATAATTCTTAGGCAAGCGGGTGGGAAAAAAAATAATGACTCTCCACCAATCTTCCAAGCCCCCCCCCCCCCCCCAGGATATTGAATGGTCTACCCCTTAGTCTCAACATGATAACCATAATTTAGCAGTGTGTTAAGCAACCTGATTTGTGCACTTCAAAGTTCAGGGCTGTAACTTCATGATGGTCTAGTCAAAACTGATGAAAAAAAAGACTGTTTCTGGTAATGTGACTGTCCCGAGTTCTAAGCTGCCAACCATGAACATTTTTCCATTCAGAAAAGTCATTACATGTAATCAATTGTTGTTATTTTTATTTAAATGTTATGTAGTTTTTAAAAGTTATATGGTTGACGTTTTAATTTGAAGATCATGATACACTTTTATGAACAGTTTAAAATATTACATCTTTCCCTCAGTATTTCATTATTCCCAAGTTTTCCCATTTCTTGTGTTTTTTTTCCTAGATCCTCAGGGAAAACAGAATGACATAACATCTCTTGGCCATGATGAATGATTTACCTCTCATAGGTTTTGGAAGAGGCAGTCCTGTCTCAAATGAAGCTCAAAGTAGATCTGGATCCTTGCCCACTAAAATCCAGATTGCAGCACGGTTTGATCCCAGTTCTGGTACCAGCAACAGTAGTTGCAGTAGTGGTAGTGGTAGTAGTAGTTGTAGCAGTAGTAGTGATGTTTCAAGTGATACAACTCTATCAGATGATGAGATCCAACAAGAGGAAACTTCACAACTGCAGCAGAAACAACACCAAAAATTACACACTATGCAGGAAAAACAAGATCAGAAATATCAAAATCCAGGAACATATAATCTGTATGGAACTCAAAAACAAGGTACTGCAAGATTCCCAAGGCCAACTTATAATGTTGGTCATCAAATTCTTCTCCCACCAGCTGCATTTGAAAAGCAAATTGTTAAAAAGGAACTTTGCCAAGCACAAGCAGCATATACAGGGGTATATCCAAATTGTCAACTTCAAGATATAGATAAAGAGAATTTTACCACTGAACGAATCGATGAAACTGGGAAACACGACGAGGCAAACAAAGTATTAGAAGGGAAAATGAAATGTATGCTAGTGTCTGATGCAAGAAATGAAAGGAAACAAAGTCACTTAGATGATGATGATGATGATGATGATGATGATGATGATGATGATGATGACGACAACGATGACGATGATGGCAATGATGATGAATTTCATTCACTGGACAATTTTTCAGGAGCAAGACAGAAGGCATCTCAGTTGAAAAGTGAGCATTCAAAGGAAGTGTACTGTGAAGGAGATATGAAGAGTAATTCAGCACAACAGAACACTGGTATTATCATGGCAGAAAGTGTGTTCAAAGACACATGTGATACTGGAACTATCGTAGCAGAGATTGCATCAAAGGACGGACATCAAAGTGTACACAGCAGCACTAGTAGTTTGTATGATAGCAGACAATCATCAGATAATAACAGTGTCATCATTGAAGGTTTTATGAGTGATACATCTTCAACATCATCGTTACCAATAGTACATGGTGATCAACCAATACAAACCAGTTTGCACAAAGGTACAGTACTTATTGTTAAAATCATTATGTTGATGGCCTTAAAGGTGATTCAAAATGCCCCATACCACAACCTTGAAAAATGTTCTTTATGTGTCTCTTAACCAGTAAATGCAAAGCTGACTATTCAAAAATACATTATAAGTGAGAAAAAAAAGAGTTAAAATTGGCGATCAGCGGCAACCCGAGCAGCCATGAATTTGCAGATATACTGCCTATTTTATTTTATTTTTTGAATCTTCTTTCAATGATGAATTTACCATGTTTGATAGATTTGGCTTTTTATGTAGGTATCATGTCCTACAATATTAGCAACAATAGTGAAAATGCTAGTGATGTTGGAGAGTATACCAGGTTCAAGTTGATTGCCTATTCAGC
Source organism: Glandiceps talaboti (assembly GCF_964340395.1). NCBI lineage: Eukaryota > Metazoa > Hemichordata > Enteropneusta > Spengelidae > Glandiceps > Glandiceps talaboti. The sequence continues at coordinate 2,491,544 of NC_135563.1, read as the reverse complement.
CCTTGATAAAACTAGGAGCTCAACTACTGTTACAAGTCGATATCAAAATGCCTCAAATGATAACTAGAATGTATTGACTCAACAAAAAATAATTCGAACCAAGCATAATGTTTTCATTCTTGATTTTTTTTCCAGTCCTAGAAGTTGATTGCTAGTTTTGTAGGTGACTTCCTTGGTGAGACAAAAAATGAAGCTGCATGATCTAAACTTGTTGCCTATACCTGTGAATGTTTTAAATGTTTCACAGTTTTTGTTGTGGTCTTGTATTGTCACATGTTTGGCTTGTGACAGTTAGTTAATACATCTATTATTTTAGCCAGGGCTGTCTAGGGCGCGATACTCTAGCCCACATGTGAAACCCACGTAACACCTCAGAGAAACTCACATTTGGACTGAACAGAAGTAGGTCTCAACGACTTGTTGGGGACTTGAATTATTGCGTGTTTTTGATCACGATGTACAGGTGATTATTAGGTATTTAATTATCAGTAGGTGGGTAGTGTTGTCAAAGCAGAAGTTTTGTTTTGTAGGCAGTCACCACGACCACAGCAGTAGGACCCTTCCTTGATCAAAGCTGAAGTAGTATATGTGTGGAGCACACCAGGGTTGAATTTATCCATATGATATAATCTATATTTATCAATTAGATATATTGCAAAATTCTAAAAGTCGTACAGAAATAATGTCTCTAACTTCAAAACGAACAGAAATTGGAGCGAACATGGCTCCAATCTAGTTGCAGGCTTTCTCTCATAACCATGTGCTGGGGTCACGACCTTGATTGCTGTCCAATCATATAGAATATCATGAACACATCACGATATTTGATTTGTTGGTTTCCTAAACTGTATACTTCAATACCATGATTTGTACAAAGTCTTCTATTAAATGAATATTAAATAGGCATGTTTTATGAATTGCCATTGCGACAAGGGAAACCATGCAAGTTTTCTTTTAGATGAGTCACTAAAGCCAGTAAATGACAACCCGAGACTCACAAAATTTTGTAATTCTTTTACAACTTTGTTGCTGATAAAAAACCTTCAACATCATTTTCATCAAAATTTAGAAAGTAAAGTATAATGAACCTTGGCTTTTGAGTTGTACACAGTGCTATTTACCTGCAATGACCTGGAGCATGCTTGCTTATGCTCCAAGCAAATCACATCAATTAGTGTATTTAATATGGGACCAACAAAAATATTGTGGTGCTGCATGTCCTGATATGCATTATTGAAGTTTTCCTAGAGAATTCTTTTTAAGAATACTTTGTTGTTAAATGTGGCATTCAAAAAGGCAGCATGAGTGAGTGGGCTAAAATATGCCATCACGACGATATTGCAGTGCTCTTGTTGGCAAATGATAAAAATCAGATAAATAAAAGTCACTGACTTTGAAACACCCCAAAATTGCAAGTATTTATGTATATCGAGTCTGGCCATTTTTATTTATTTTGCCCATTTAAAAAATATGGGGGGACATAATATAGAAACTTCAAATAAATAATTTTTTAGCACAACTGAACTGATAAGGTTCAGTAGTGCTATAGGCATGGCAAAGTGTCTGTATATGTGTTAAACACAAACACACACACACATGCACACACACATGCACACACACACACACACACACATGCACACACACACACACATGCACACAAACACAAACAAACACTGTTTGTTTGTGTGTGTGTGTGTGTGTGTGTGAACTGATAAGATTCAGTAGTGCTAGGCATGGCGAAGTGTCTATATGTGTTTGTGTTTGTGTTCATATGTGTGTGTGTGTGTGTGTGTGAACTGATAAGGTTCAGTAGTGCTATAGGCATGGCAAAGTGTCTGTGTATGTGTTTGTGTTTGTGTGCATATGTGTGTGTGTGTGTGTGTGTGTGGGTGTGGGTGTGGGTGTGTGTCAAACAACTAAAGTCAAAAACAGCTGACCAATTGTCATGATATTTGGTGGGTATATATTACCTTGGGTGTCTAGTTGGGAAATTGTTCAAATCAAAATGATCTTACCACCGGTCTGAAATTTGATGGGAACGTTTTTAGGGGTGTTTAGATTAAGACATGTTCATGATATGATGATCCCATTGGTGATATGCAAATTAGGTATATAAATGTGTCCTTTTGGTAAAAAAACTCAAACTCATAAAGTGCTGGGCAGATTGGTCTGAAATTTCGTGTGAGCATTCTTAGGAGTGTTGTGACAAGGTCACTCATTAGATTTAGATTTTACCTCCGAGTCTTACTTCCCTTTTAAAAGACACTGGTAGAGAACTCTGATAAAGTGAGTAGGGAACTCAGGTAGATTTTACTTACTTACCACCCATAGCAAAAACACTGATACCCTTGTAAACTTAGTAACCAGGGTACTCAGGTAGATTTTACCAATTTACCACCCATATCAAAAACACTAGTTGCTTCACATCCCTGAAGAAGACCTGAGGACTCTGGGTGAAAGCTACATGTAGGATTTATCCAAGTAATTTTGGTGCACTGCAATGTTTTAATTTATTTGCAACTATTCATCTGCACAGGTGAGTCTTCCTCATAATATGAACTATCATTTATTTATATCTTATAACTAGGATTAGGAAGAGGCAGTGTGAATATCATCACCAAAGACAATGCTGGCGTCCCAGGAAGGTACAGAGTGGTGCGATCTTCTTCTGACACTAACTTGCCATCAACATCTTCAAAAATAAAGAAATTTGCCTCCCATGAGAGGGTCGTGACAGGAAATAAACATCCGGAAATTAGGAAGAACGGTGACTCAGTTGTCCAGCAGCATTATTCAGAAAATGGTTCTAGATATGCTTCTCCTCAGTACACATACCGTGGACAACCTAGTAGTAAACCACCTCGATTTAGGAATGTCAAGGGCAACTATAGCAATGAGAGATATGACAAGGGCAAGAAGTTTGTTTCCAATAGAAATTATAACAGAGAGGGCTATAACCGAGAAGGGAAGGACTACAATGCAGGAAAGTGGGGTAAAGATGGAAGTTGGAGAACAACTGACAAAGGTGACAGGTCCAGTACACCTGATACTGATTATGAAGCAAGGAGAGGAAATGTACTCATGCAGCAAAATGAAAAAGATATCCACAAAAATGAATATAACTGGGAAAAATTAAAGATTGAGAGGAGAGTTAGAGAGGTAAGTGTTTGATACCATAACCTACCATAACCATAACACACACACACACACACACACACACACACACACACACACACACACACACACACACACACACACACACACACTACATACATACATACATACATACATACATATTACATACATACATACATACAGAGACAGACACACACTACACTAACATGACACACAAACACAGACACTACATACACACAGACACTACATACAGACAGACAGTACCACATACACACAGATGACACACATTACATGTAGACAGACAGGGTAATAATAGTCAAGTTTGTGGTGTGTGTTTGTAGTATGTGCTAATTAACATACAGATACTCATAAATGTATCATATATTGTATGTGAAAAATGAAAGTGTCATTTTAGTCTGACATGTACCATTGAGTTACTAACGTGAAATGAATGAAATTTAAGAAAGGATAATTCTTCATGTATAGGGTACAGATATAAATTGTACAATGTAATACTTCTTTTTAGCACAACTGAACTAATAAGATTCAGTAGTGCTATGGGCATGGTAAAGTGTGTGTGTGTGTGTGTGTGTGCGTGCGTGCGTGCGTGCGTGCGTGCGTGCGTGCGTGCGTGCGTGCGTGCAGGCGTGCGTGCGTGCGTGCGTGCGTGCGTGCGTGCGTGTGTGTGTGTGTGTAAACAACTTAAAAGTCCAAAAGCACTTGACCGATTGCCATGATATTTGGTGGGTGTATTACCTTGGAAGTGTAATTGGGAAAGTGGTCAAATCAAAATGATCTTACCACCAGTGTGTGATTTGGGTCAAAAAATGTGATTTTTAGCACAACTGAACTGATAAGGTTCAGTAGTGCTATTTGCATGGCAGAGTGTCTGTGTGTGGGTGGGTGGATGGGTGGATGGGTGTTTGTGTTTGTGTGTGTGTGTGTGTGTGTGTGTGTGTGTGTGTGTGAATCCATGTGTGTGTGTGTTTAAACAACTTAAAGTCAAAAACCGCCTTGACCGATTGCCATGATAATGATCTCATCAATGATATGCAAATTAGGTGTAAAAATGTGAATTTTTATCAAGAACTTATATCTCAAAAGTATTTGGTGGAGGTGACTGAAACTTGGCGAAATGTTTCTAGAAGTGTTATTCTGCAGATTTTCTTCAAACATTTTGATACAATTGGCCCTAGCAACCATGACCATGCCCTTAGCAACAACCAAATGGCAGTTTATTTTGGTCAAATACATGTAACATCATCATGGTAGGCAAGTGATTAAGCATTCAAAAAATGTATGCAAATACCCCTAGCTACCATGACCATGCCCATAGCAACAGCCAAACGGTGGTGTATTTCACAGAGAGAACAGGGAGTCTTAGACAAGTGAACAAACATTCAAAAAGCATGCAAATATGCCTAGCAACAAGACCACACCAATGGCAACAGCCAAATGATCACATATATTGCAAAGATAACAGTGATTAATAGACAAGTGAATAAACATTCAAAAAATGTATGTAAATGTGCCTAGCAACAAGACCATGCCCATAGTAAAAGCCAAATGATCATGTATATATTGCAAAGATAACAACAGCGATTCATAGACAAGTGAATGAACATTCAAAAAAAATGTATGCAAATTCATCTAGCAACATGACCACGTCCATAGGAACAGCCACATGATCACGTATATTGCAAAGATAACAAAAAGGGTTGGATAGGCAACTGGATTAGTCATTCAGCAAATGAACACCTATACCTACCAGGTAGCATGGCTCACCATGTGGATAACAATTTTTAAAATGGTACAGTTGTGCTACAATACCATTGGCACTATTTTATATTTTCAGATTATTCAAGGACTATCAGAAGACAATATTTTTGATGCTGCTAAAGATATTACAAAAATATTATGTACAGGTAATCACATTCTTAAAAGTAGTAGTTTTGTTCCAATGAACTGTCTTGTATTCTTAAAAGTAGTAGTTTTGTTCCTATGAACTGTCTTGTATTCTTAAAAGTACATGTAGTTATTTTGTTCCCATGAACTGTCTTGCATTCTTAAAAGTAGTACTGTAGTTTTGTTCCCATGAACTGTCTTGCATTCTTAAAAGTAGTAGTTTTGTTCCTATGAACTGTCTTGCATTCTTAAAAGTACATGTAGTTATTTTGTTCCCATGAACTGTCTTGCATTCTTAAAAGTAGTAGTTTTGTTCCAATGAACTGTCTTGCATTCTTAAAAGTAGTAGTTTTGTTCCCATGAACTGTCTTGCATTCTTAAAAGTAGTAGTTTTGTTCCAATGAACTGTCTTGCATTCTTAAAAGTAGTAGTTTTGTTCCCATGAACTGTCTTGCATTCTTAAAAGTAGTAGTTTTGTTCCAATGAACTGTCTTGCATTCTTAAAAGTAGTAGTTTTGTTCCAATGAACTGTCTTGTATTCTTAAAAGTAGTAGTTTTGTTCCTATGAACTGTCTTGTATTCTTAAAAGTACATGTAGTTGTTTTGTTCCTATGAACTGTCTTGTATTCCTAAAAGTAGTTGTTTTGTTCCTATGAACTGTCTTGTATTCCTAAAAGTAGTTGTTTTGTTCCTATGAACTGTCTTGTATTCTTAAAAGTAGTATTTTTGTTCCTATGAACTGTCTTGCATTCTTAAAAGTACATGTAGTTATTTTGTTCCCATGAACTGTCTTGCATTCTTAAAAGTAGTAGTTTTGTTCCTATGAACTGTCTTGCATTCTTAAAAGTACATGTAGTATTTTTGTTCCAATGAACTGTCTTGCATTCTTAAAAGTAGTATTTTTGTTCCAATGAACTGTCTTGCATTCTTAAAAGTAGTATTTTTGTTCCTATGAACTGTCTTGCATTCTTAAAAGTACATGTAGTTATTTTGTTCCCATGAACTGTCTTGCATTCTTAAAAGTAGTAGTTTTGTTCCTATGAACTGTCTTGCATTCTTAAAAGTACATGTAGTATTTTTGTTCCAATGAACTGTCTTGCATTCTTAAAAGTAGTATTTTTGTTCCCATGAACTGTCTTGCATTCTTAAAAGTACATGTAGTTATTTTGTTCCCATGAACTGTCTTGCATTCTTAAAAGTAGTAGTTTTGTTCCTATGAACTGTCTTGCATTCTTAAAAGTACATGTAGTTATTTTGTTCCCATGAACTGTCTTGCATTCTTAAAAGTAGTAGTTTTGTTCCTATGAACTGTCTTGCATTCTTAAAAGTACATGTAGTTATTTTGTTCCCATGAACTGTCTTGCATTCTTAAAAGTAGTAGTTTTGTTCCTATGAACTGTCTTGCATTCTTAAAAGTACATGTAGTTATTTTGTTCCCATGAACTGTCTTGTATTCTTAAAAGTAGTAGTTTTGTTCCTATGAACTGTCTTGCATTCTTAAAAGTACATGTAGTTATTTTGTTCCCATGAACTGTCTTGTATTCTTAAAAGTAGTAGTTTTGTTCCTATGAACTGTCTTGCATTCTTAAAAGTACATGTAGTTATTTTGTTCCCATGAACTGTCTTGCATTCTTAAAAGTACATGTAGTAGTTTTGTTCCCATGAACTGTCTTGTATTCTTAAAAGTAGTAGTTTTGTTCCAATGAACTGTCTTGCATTCTTAAAAGTACATGTAGTTGTTTTGTTCCAATGAACTGTCTTGTATTTTGTCATAGCTGTAAGAAGCATTACATATACTTTGTTAGTGTGAGAATCAAGATTTCATCGAAGCTTTATTCAGTGAAGTACATTTTTTACATGATGATTGAATCATTTTCTCCCAAATATATTGTCAAAATCAATGTACATACTTCCCCTTTGTGTTAATACTTCACCTTTCTTTATACTTACAAGGTTTAACTGTACCTTGAAACTACAAAATGCCATGTATTTCTTGTAGAGGTGTAAAACTAAAGAATACCATGTCTTGTAGAGGTGCCTCAAATGCCATGTTTCCTTGTTGTAGTTGTACAAGTACCTCAAACCTACACAGCCATCTTGTTGTACTGTACTAAGGTACCTCAAACCTATACAACCATCTTGTGCTGTACTAAGGTACCTCAAACCTATACAACCATATTGTTGTACTGTACTATGGTACCTCAAACCTATACAACCATCTTGTTGTACTGTACTAAGGTACCTCAAACCTATACAACCATCTTGTTGTACTGTACTAAGGTACCTCAAACCTATACAACCATCTTGTTGTACTGTACTAAGGTACCTCAAACCTATACAACCATCTTGTTGTACTGGACTAAGGTACCTCAAACCTATACAACCATCTTGTTGTACTGTACTAAGGTACCTCAAACCTATACAACCATCTTGTTGTACTGGACTAAGGTACCTCAAACCTGTACAACCATCTTGTTGTACTGTACTAAGGTACCTCAAACCTATACAACCATCTTGTTGTACTGTACTAAGGTACCTCAAACCTATACTGTATACAGTGCCATCTTTTCTTCCTATGTAGATAAACATACCTCAAAGCTTACCATATACCCATGGCCTAAGGAACCAGTTATAGTATTAGAAACTGTGGTAGATCAAGCTATTGAACATGGAAGATATCAAGATAAAGTGTGTCTTCTCTTTAAGCAGTTGGAAGGTAAGGATATGCTATGTGATTGACATTACTGCCAAACCAGAGTGACTATAGCGTTTCAGTTAGGTGGCACAATGTAGTGTAGTGGTCATTGATCTAGACCTCATTACTACCGTACCAGCGCGACTATAGCATTTCAGGTAGATGGCACAATGTAGTGTAGTGGTCATTGATCTAGACCTCAATACAACCAAACCAGAGTGACTATAGCGTTTCAGGTAGATGGCACAATGTAGTGTAGTGGTCATTGATCTAGTCCTCATTACTACCAAACCAGAGTGACTATAGAGTTTCAATTAGGTGGCACAATGTAGTGTAGTGGTCATTGATCTAGACCTCAATACAACCAAACCAGAGTGACTATAGCGTTTCAGGTAGATGGCACAATGTAGTGTAGTGGTCATTGATCTAGTCCTCATTACTACCAAACCAGAGTGACTATAGAGTTTCAATTAGGTGGCACAATGTAGTATATTGGTCATTGATCTAGTCCTCATTACTACCAAACCAGAGTGACTATAGCATTTCAGTTAGATGGCACAATGTAGTGTAGCGGTCACTGATCTAGACCTCAATACTACCAAATCAGAGTGACTGCACAAAACTTGACAACACTACCCCTCTACCGATATATAATAATCACCTGTATACCGTGATAAAAACAAGCAATAATTCGAGTCCCCAACAAGTCGATGAGACCTACTTCTGTTCTGTCCGATCCGAATGCGAGTTTCTTAGGTTTTATATGGGTTTCAGACTCGGACTAGAGTATTACGCCCTAGACAATAATAGATGTAAACTTGTGTTCACAAGCCAAACATGTGACAATACAAGACCACAACGAAAACTGTGAAAAATTTGCAGGTCAGTCTCATTTTATATATGGACAACAAAATTAGGTCGGTCACAGTTCCATTTACATTTACATGTACATGATGCAATGACTCGGAGCGTACTTCCATATGCTCGGAGCAAATCGAATCAATTAGTGTATTATGGGACCAACAAATATATTGTGGCACATGTCCCGATACGCCTTCTTGAAGTTTCCCATTGGTATTCTAATAGCTAGTATATTTATTCGAGATGAAATATGTTTACTTTGTTGTTAAATGCACTGTTCAAAAGGCGACGCGAGTACGATTGGGCTAAAATATGCCGTCCTTGGCCCGGGGATGCCGTCAAACGTCACCACGGTATCGTAATGCTTCTTGTCGGCAAATACTAAAAAATCAGATAAATAAAAGTCAATGAGTGTGAAACACGCGACATTACAAGTGTTTATATATATCTAGTCTAGCCGTTTTTTATTTATTTTGCCATAATATGGGGAAATCATATTTTAGCATTTATACCAACAGACACTGCCAATTAGTCAGAAAGTGTGAGTAAATATCGGTAAATGTTGGTTAATAAGACATGTAGAGTGTAGTTTTTTGTTTAGTGATGTCTGTTACAACCACTAGCAATGTATTTTTTCACAATGCTGTTGAGTTTTATTCACCTAGTGACTACGCTCGTCATAGGCTACGTGCTATCCATGTCTCTTTATGACGTCATAAAATCCCGTGGTCTAGGTGGGACCGGAAATACCCGAAAACTCTCGAAGTAAATCCGAAGGGAAGTGACTGAAAAAGGGTCATTTTAAGGTGTTTGCAGACGCTTTTGAAAAGTTTTAAAACCAGAATGCATTTCACAAACATGTCGTCTAGCAAATTAGCGATAGTGAATGTGAGCATTTTGAATCACCTTTAATTAATATTGTTACCTTTTTTTATTTTGTGATATTTTCAGTACAATGAATTAAAGGGACATAAGCTGATCGGGGGTGGGGGGGGGGGTTGAATTCTGTCTGTAAAGTTAGTTAGGAATATAAATGATAATATTATTTTTTATAAACTATTACTATTTACACCAAGCCTGTTTTATTTGATATAGTTGAATACCCAGAAGTCTTCACCAATCAAGATGATATCAGTCAAGTTCTATGGAAGAAACAAGGAGAGCTTATTAAGGTAATTATCAAAAGATATTTGACCTCCAGTGTGTTGAGTTGTCCAGAATAATTGATTTGATAACAAATACCACATTGTTAGTTGGTTCAGCTTCATCACACTTCATGTAATTATTTTGAAACAAACAGTTTGGTAATATACTTGAGTTAAAAGTAAAATAAGTTCTCTAATATTGAAATGTTGAAGTGGAGTGTATTCACTTTTTAGCTCAGCTGTCAGCGTAAGCTTTAGGCATAAATGTTGGTATAGGTTGGTATAGGTATAGAGGTATAAGTGATCATGGTCTGTCAACTTTTTTAGCTCCGCTGTCAGCGAAAGCTGAAAGCGTAGCTTTAGGTATAGGTTGTATAGAGTATAGAGAGTAGAGTGAATCATAGGTGTCCGTCAAACTTTCATACTTTCATCATCTTCTCCGAAAGTGACCGTCAGAATTCTTCGATATTTGGTGTGCATGTTCCCTGGGGGGAGGCTATTCAGATTTGTTCATGCCAAGTTGATTTGTGCCATTTTCAATTTTTTATGATTTTTTTTCATAAAATGACATTTTCATCATCTCCTTACATACTTCTTGTCAGATTGCTTTTGATATCTGGTGTGTTGATGCGCAGGGGGTAGCTTACTCAGATTTGTTAATTTCAAGTCAGCACATCTTCTTTTCTATTTTATATGATTTTTTTTTTGTAATTTAAAGAAAAAATGAATATGTTAATGAGCATTATGGCCGACGCCATATTGGAAATCAGTCCACGAGACTTTAAGTTAACTGCCACTTTTCAAAAGACACTATTGACGTCAAACAAGCAATGTAATATGTGCTATAGTCATAATTCTACGCATTGTGCACCCAAATGACAAGTGTTTGTTTGAAACAGGTTTACAGACTTCAAATCCAAATTCTGCACCCCTTATACAAAATGGTTCATTCCAGTAGGTATACATATTATATGCTCTCGATCGACAAAGTCATGAAGTTGCCTCACCTGAAAGTGTATGCGGTCACTGTAGGGGACAATTTTTGAAAGATTTTCAGACAAGACCTTTTCAGTTGTTAGCGAAATATTTATTTTTGCCGAGATTAGTAGGTCTACAATTCTGATTTACACGATGTATCTTGCCATGTCACATTGAGCTTTGAACACTCAACTAAATTTAGTCCAGCTTGCATACGAAATGCTAGTCCTGCTTGCAGACCGGCACAGGTCTATATTACTCAATTACTGACACGACCCTCAACACTGAAGGGGCGACTTTTTCCGTATGCAAGCAGGACTAATGAAATATGTGCACCACCTGCAAGCAGGTCCATCGACTATTAAATTAAAATATCAGACGATGTTATGTCTACTACAAGTTGAATGTAGTTGACAATTATGGACGGTGTTTTTGGTAAATTTGTTAGAAAATTGAAATTCGAATTGCCTCAAAATTATTTTAGATCCCTCGTTTATTTCATTCATCATGAAAATTTTCCCGAGTTAAAGCTGTAAGACACTGGAATTATTTCATAAAGCCAACCTCAAAAATCCTTTTTAGTTTTTTTGTGTGCATTTCTCAGTCATTGAGATTTTGTGTAATTTTCATAACAATAGATATTTTGTAAAATGGTGACTATAATATAAAAGTACAATATTTTACCAACTTTCTGTGTAAAATGTGTTTTATAGTGAGACATCATATGAAACCACTAACCACTTTATTACATTGCTTAAACAAAACTGCATAGTGAAGTTCTGAACAACTGAACCACTTCTACATGTTACCAGAATGAAAAATAAAAAAAACAGTGGAGCTATTCTGACCGATAGGTCGCTTGTCTAATATCAATCTTACTATTATGTGAACTCAATAGTTTCATGATTAATGTTACATCATTACGTACATTCATATCTTACATGTAATGCTTCAGTTCAAACAAAGACCAATGGAGTTGAGTCCCGGGAAATACTGGAAATCAGCTGTTCAAAAAATAACATGACCGCAATGGCTGAAAAAGTTCTATGATACAATTGGGGCTATCTCAGCCATGATAGCATCAATTATTGGTAAATCGTAGAGTGAATATGTCGTTTTCCCTCAAATATCCTTTCAGTCAACAAAAACACATTTCACATGTATTTATAAACTCCGGTGAATATGGCATTTGGAAAAGCAGGGTAACTTGCCTTTCATGAAACATCCAATGAAGCAATCTCTCTGCCACTCTGCTGTGGTGGAAACCGCAATTATCCATGACTACTGTGTCGCCAGGCATTAGGATAGGTTGCCCAAACTTGTTGGTCATGTTCAGGGCATTGTTGAAAAACTAGCATTTTTCAAATCTGTTGGATGGACCATCAAGGATATCATAATAATCCACACCTGTTACACTATGCAGTAAATTAACCATGAATTTGGCATCACTTGCATACCATTGAACTTTGCAAGCTGGTTGGCCACGAACACTGTGACCATAATCTCTATTTCCCGTGGTTCTCTTTACACCTGCCTCTTTGAAAAAATGTAGTGTTGTAGCATCAATAGTAGATATGATATCAATATATTGAAAGTATAATTCCATATTTCTGGCTGTCAGGAATTCTTTAGGTATCTTCTTGTATGTGAAAATCAGATCGCACCTAAAATGTTTTTAATAGAACAAATGACGGAAAACGAATCATTATGACAGATTCCATCCCAAAGCATTCTGTCTCTGACCTCAGCAGCAGTAAGACTCAACGTCATTGTTTTATAAAATTCCATACACTTCATGACCCATTGTTGAGTAACGTTCCTTCTTCGTCCAACGAATCTGGCGGAACAAGTCAAACCAGTTCATCTATACTGACAAACAGTGGCTCATACTGTTGTTTTGGGGATGTATACTTCATCAGAAATTTTGAGAAAGAGAATACCCTGATGATCACAGTGACACGATATCTTCTTGTGGAGTTACTTTCAACAAGATAATGAAGTATGATGAAAGCTCATCTGAGCAAAAGTTCAGTCTAAATTAAATGGATTTAACTTCGTATTTGCACCGAAACTTAATTAGCTCACCAAAGGTAATGAAGGATGAGAGCATAGTACATGAAAATTCCATCGTTAATTGCGATGACGGTCTCTTCATCATTATAACGCTTTGGGAATATGGAAGCCATACAACACACTGTGAAGTACTGAGAGCATGTACTGTAGCGATGGATGTAACGCTATGGATGTAACGCTATGATATTGTTAATTGACACTCAAAAGTTTTAGAGTAGATTACAACACACTAACTGGACACTGACATTTGTACAATGGATTAGGGCTGACCTAGTCCAGCTTACAGATGTATTAAGTTGGGACTCTATCCTGATTTTGATTCTGTCCTCGTCCACTCTCCCTTGTTTAGGGTCAGTGTCACTCAGAATTGAGTCCCATACACCAAGCAGGACGAGTGATGATCACAATCCACATTACATGGGGCCTGGATGGGAAATTCAAGACAAAAGGAAAATCAATGATGCAGAAATGTAATGCGATATGAAAACACACAAGTGATAACTACATGCAAAAGTGTGCCGATTGTGATTTTTGAGCACAAATTGTGCAGTGGTGCACCCTAGATCAAACACTGCTATAATCTGGGTTTGTCTTACAGAGTGCTGCCAGTACTAGCACCTATAAACTATTTGTCTTACAGAGTGCTGACAGTACTAGCACCTATAAACTATGTGTCTTACAGAGTGCTGCCAGTACTAGCACCTATAAACTGTGTTTGTCTTACAGAGTGATACCAGTACTAGCACCTATAAACTATATTTGTCTTACAGAGTGCTACCAGTACTAGCACCTATAAACTGTGTCTTACAGAGTACTGCCAGTACTAGCACCTATAAACTGTGTTTGTCTTACAGAGTGCTGCCAGTACTAGCACCTATAAACTGTGTTTGTCTTACAGAGTGCTGCCAGTACTAGCACCTATAAACTGTGTTTGTCTTACAGAGTGCTACCAGTACTAGCACCTATAAACTGTGTTTGTCTTACAGAGTGCTGCCAGTACTAGCACCTATAAACTGTGTTTGTCTTACAGAGTGCTGCCAGTACTAGCACCTATAAACTGTATTTGTCTTACAGAGTGCTACCAGTACTAGCACCTATAAACTATGTGTCTTACAGAGTGCTGCCAGTACTAGCACCTATAAACTGTGTTTGTCTTACAGAGTGATACCAGTACTAGCACCTATAAACTATGTGTCTTACAGTGCTGCCAGTACTAGCACCTATAAACTGTGTTTGTCTTACAGAGTACTGCCAGTACTAGCACCTATAAACTGTGTTTGTCTTACAGAGTGCTACCAGTACTAGCACCTATAAACTATGTGTCTTACAGAGTGCTGCCAGTACTAGCACCTATAAACTGTTTGTCTTACAGAGTGCTGCCAGTACTAGCACCTATAAACTGTGTTTGTCTTACAGAGTGCTGCCAGTACTAGCACCTATAAACTATGTGTCTTACAGAGTACTGCCAGTACTAGCACCAATAAACTGTGTTTGTCTTACAGAGTGCTACCAGTACTAGCACCTATAAACTATATTTGTCTTACAGAGTGCTGCCAGTACTAGCGCCTATAAACTATTTGTCTTACAGAGTGCTGCCAGTACTAGCACCTATAAACTATGTGTCTTACAGTGCTACCAGTACTAGCACCTATAAACTATGTGTCTTAGAGTGCTACCAGTACTAGCACCTATAAACTATGTGTCTTACAGAGTGCTGCCAGTACTAGCACCTATAAACTATATTTGTCTTACAGAGTGCTGCCAGTACTAGCACCTATAAACTGTGTTTGTCTTACAGAGTGCTGCCAGTACTAGCACCTATAAACTATGTGTCTTACAGAGTGCTGCCAGTACTAGCACCTATAAACTATATTTGTCTTACAGAGTGCTGCCAGTACTAGCACCTATAAACTGTGTTTGTCTTACAGAGTGCTACCAGTACTAGCACCTATAAACTATATTTGTCTTACAGAGTGCTGCCAGCACTAGCACCTATAAACTATATTTGTCTTAGAGTGCTACCAGTACTAGCACCTATAAACTATGTGTCTTACAGAGTGCTGCCAGTACTAGCACCTATAAACTATATTTGTCTTAGAGTGCTACCAGTACTAGCACCTATAAACTATGTGTCTTACAGAGTGCTGCCAGTACTAGCACCTATAAACTATATTTGTCTTAGAGTGCTACCAGTACTAGCACCTATAAACTATGTGTCTTACAGAGTGCTGCCAGTACTAGCACCTATAAACTGTGTTTGTCTTACAGAGTGCTGCCAGTACTAGCACCTATAAACTATATTTGTCTTACAGAGTGCTGCCAGTACTAGCACCTATAAACTATATTTGTCTTAGAGTGCTACCAGTACTAGCACCTATAAACTATGTGTCTTACAGAGTGCTGCCAGTACTAGCACCTATAAACAGTGTTTGTCTTAGAGTGCTGCCAGTACTAGCACCTATAAACTGTGTTTGTCTTACAGAGTGCTGCCAGTACTAGCACCTATAAACTGTGTTTGTCTTACAGAGTGCTACCAGTACTAGCACCTATAAACTATATTTGTCTTACAGTGCTACCAGTTCTAGCACCTATAAACTATGTGTCTTACAGAGTGCTGCCAGTACTAGCACCTATAAACTGTGTTTGTCTTACAGAGTGCTACCAGTACTAGCACCTATAAACTGTGTGTCTTACAGAGTGCTGCCAGTACTAGCACCTATAAACTGTGTTTGTCGTACAGAGTGCTGCCAGTACTAGCACCTATAAACTGTGTTTGTCTTACAGAGTGCTACCAGTACTAGCACCTATAAACTGTGTTTGTCTTACAGAGTGCTACCAGTACTAGCACCTATAAACTATGTGTCTTACAGAGTGCTGCCAGTACTAGCACCTATAAACTGTGTTTGTCTTACAGAGTGCTGCCAGTACTAGCACCTATAAACTGTGTTTGTCTTACAGAGTGCTGCCAATACTAGCACCTATAAACTATGTCTTACAGAGTGCTGCCAGTACTAGCACCAATAAACTGTGTTTGTCTTACAGAGTGCTACCAGTACTAGCACCTATAAACTATATTTGTCTTACAGAGTGCTGCCAGTACTAGCGCCTATAAACTATTTGTCTTACAGAGTGCTGCCAGTACTAGCACCTATAAACTATGTGTCTTACAGAGTGCTACCAGTACTAGCACCTATAAACTATGTGTCTTACAGAGTACTGCCAGTACTAGCACCTATAAACTAAGTGTCTTACAGAGTGCTGCCAGTACTAGCACCTATAAACTATATTTGTCTTACAGAGTGCTGCCAGTACTAGCACCTATAAACTGTGTTTGTCTTACAGAGTGCTGCCAGTACTAGCACCTATAAACTATGTGTCTTACAGAGTGCTGCCAGTACTAGCACCTATAAACTATGTGTCTTACAGAGTGCTGCCAGTACTAGCACCAATAAACTGTGTTTGTCTTACAGAGTGCTGCCAGTACTAGCACCTATAAACTATATTTGTCTTACAGAGTACTGCCAGTACTAGCACCTATAAACTATGTGTCTTACAGAGTGTTGCCAGTACTAGCACCTATAAACTATATTTGTCTTACAGAGTGCTGCCAGTACTAGCACCTATAAACTATATTTGTCTTACAGAGTGCTACCAGTACTAGCACCTATAAACTGTGTCTTACAGAGTGCTACCAGTACTAGCACCTATAAACTACCGGTATATGTCTTACAGAGTACTGCCAGTACTAGCACCTATAAACTATATTTGTCTTACAGAGTGCTACCAGTACTAGCACCTATAAACTATATTTGTCTTAGAGTGCTGCCAGTACTAGCACCTATAAACTATATTTGTCTTACAGAGTGCTGCCAGTACTAGCACCTATAAACTATATTTGTCTTACAGAGTGCTACCAGTACTAGCACCTATAAACTATGTGTCTTACAGAGTGCTACCAGTACTAGCACCTATAAACTACCGGTATATGTCTTACAGAGTACTGCCAGTACTAGCACCTATAAACTATATTTGTCTTACAGAGTGCTACCAGTACTAGTACCTATAAACTGTGTTTGTCTTACAGAGTGCTACCAGTACTAGCACCTATAAACTGTGTGTCTTACAGAGTGCTGCCAGTACTAGCACCTATAAACTGTGTTTGTCGTACAGAGTGCTGCCAGTACTAGCACCTATAAACTGTGTTTGTCTTACAGAGTGCTACCAGTACTAGCACCTATAAACTGTGTTTGTCTTACAGAGTGCTACCAGTACTAGCACCTATAAACTATGTGTCTTACAGAGTGCTGCCAGTACTAGCACCTATAAACTGTGTTTGTCTTACAGAGTGCTGCCAGTACTAGCACCTATAAACTGTGTTTGTCTTACAGAGTGCTGCCAGTACTAGCACCTATAAACTATGTGTCTTACAGAGTGCTGCCAGTACTAGCACCAATAAACTGTGTTTGTCTTACAGAGTGCTACCAGTACTAGCACCTATAAACTATATTTGTCTTACAGAGTGCTGCCAGTACTAGCGCCTATAAACTATTTGTCTTACAGAGTGCTGCCAGTACTAGCACCTATAAACTATGTGTCTTAGAGTGCTACCAGTACTAGCACCTATAAACTATATTTGTCTTACAGAGTGCTGCCAGTACTAGCGCCTATAAACTATTTGTCTTACAGAGTACTGCCAGTACTAGCACCTATAAACTGTGTCTTACAGTGCTACCAGTACTAGCACCTATAAACTATGTGTCTTACAGAGTGCTACCAGTACTAGCACCTATAAACTATGTGTCTTACAGAGTACTGCCAGTACTAGCACCTATAAACTAAGTGTCTTACAGAGTGCTGCCAGTACTAGCACCTATAAACTATATTTGTCTTACAGAGTGCTACCAGTACTAGCACCTATAAACTGTGTTTGTCTTACAGAGTGCTGCCAGTACTAGCACCTATAAACTATGTGTCTTACAGAGTGCTGCCAGTACTAGCACCTATAAACTATGTGTCTTACAGAGTGCTGCCAGTACTAGCACCAATAAACTGTGTTTGTCTTACAGAGTGCTACCAGTACTAGCACCTATAAACTATATTTGTCTTACAGAGTGCTGCCAGTACTAGCGCCTATAAACTATTTGTCTTACAGAGTGCTGCCAGTACTAGCACCTATAAACTATGTGTCTTGCAGAGTACTGCCAGTACTAGCACCTATAAACTGTGTCTTACAGTGCTACCAGTACTAGCACCTATAAACTATGTGTCTTACAGAGTGCTACCAGTACTAGCACCTATAAACTATGTGTCTTACAGAGTACTGCCAGTACTAGCACCTATAAACTAAGTGTCTTACAGAGTGCTGCCAGTACTAGCACCTATAAACTATATTTGTCTTACAGAGTGCTGCCAGTACTAGCACCTATAAACTGTGTTTGTCTTACAGAGTGCTGCCAGTACTAGCACCTATAAACTATGTGTCTTACAGAGTGCTACCAGTACTAGCACCTATAAACTATGTGTCTTACAGAGTGCTGCCAGTACTAGCACCTATAAACTGTGTTTGTCTTAGAGTGCTGCCAGTACTAGCACCTATAAACTGTGTTTGTCTTACAGAGTGCTGCCAGTACTAGCACCTATAAACTGTGTTTGTCTTACAGAGTGCTACCAGTACTAGCACCTATAAACTGTATTTGTCTTACAGAGTGCTACCAGTTCTAGCACCTATAAACTATGTGTCTTACAGAGTGCTGCCAGTACTAGCACCTATAAACTGTGTTTGTCTTACAGAGTGCTACCAGTACTAGCACCTATAAACTGTGTTTGTCTTACAGAGTGCTACCAGTAGTAGCACCTGTAAACTATATTTGTCTTACAGAGTGCTACCAGTACTAGCACCTATAAACTATGTGTCTTACAGAGTACTGCCAGTACTAGTACCTATAAACTATATTTGTCTTACAGAGTGCTGCCAGTACTAGCACCTATAAACTGTGTTTGTCTTACAGAGTGCTAACAGTACTAGCACCTATAAACTATATTTGTCTTACAGAGTGCTACCAGTACTAGCACCTATAAACTGTGTCTTACAGAGTGCTGCCAGTACTAGCACCTATAAACTATATTTGTCTTACAGAGTGCTGCCAGTACTAGCACCTATAAACTATATTTGTCTTACAGAGTACTGCCAGTACTAGCACCTATAAACTATGTCTTACAGAGTGCTACCAGTACTAGCACCTATAAACTATATTTGTCTTACAGAGTGCTACCAGTACTAGCACCTATAAACTGTGTCTTACAGAGTACTGCCAGTACTAGCACCTATAAACTATATTTGTCTTACAGAGTGCTACCAGTACTAGCACCTATAAACTATGTGTCTTACAGAGTACTGCCAGTACTAGTACCTATAAACTATATTTGTCTTACAGAGTGCTACCAGTACTAGCACCTATAAACTATGTGTCTTACAGAGTGCTGCCAGTACTAGCACCTATAAACTATATTTGTCTTACAGAGTGCTACCAGTACTAGCACCTATAAACTATGTGTCTTACAGAGTACTGCCAGTACTAGCACCTATAAACTATATTTGTCTTACAGAGTGCTACCAGTACTAGCACCTATAAACTGTGTGTGTCTTACAGAGTGCTACCAGTACTAGCACCTATAAACTATATTTGTCTTACAGAGTGCTACCAGTACTAGCACCTATAAACTGTGTGTGTCTTACAGAGTGCTACCAGTACTAGCACCTATAAACTATGTGTCTTACAGAGTGTTGCCAGTACTAGCACCTATAAACTATATTTGTCTTACAGAGTGCTGCCAGTACTAGCACCTATAAACTATATTTGTCTTACAGAGTGCTGCCAGTACTAGCACCTATAAACTATATTTGTCTTACAGAGTGCTGCCAGTACTAGCACCTATAAACTATATTTGTCTTACAGAGTGCTACCAGTACTAGCACCTATAAACTGTGTCTTACAGAGTGCTACCAGTACTAGCACCTATAAACTACCGGTATATGTCTTACAGAGTACTGCCAGTACTAGCACCTATAAACTATATTTGTCTTACAGAGTGCTACCAGTACTAGCACCTATAAACTATATTTGTCTTACAGAGTGCTGCCAGTACTAGCACCTATAAACTATATTTGTCTTACAGAGTGCTGCCAGTACTAGCACCTATAAACTATATTTGTCTTACAGAGTGCTACCAGTACTAGCACCTATAAACTATGTGTCTTACAGAGTGCTACCAGTACTAGCACCTATAAACTACCGGTATATGTCTTACAGAGTACTGCCAGTACTAGCACCTATAAACTATATTTGTCTTACAGAGTGCTACCAGTACTAGTACCTATAAACTGTGTTTGTCTTACAGAGTGCTACCAGTACTAGCACCTATAAACTGTGTTTGTCTTACAGAGTGCTACCAGTACTAGCACCTATAAACTATGTGTCTTACAGAGTGCTACCAGTACTAGCACCTATAAACTGTGTTTGTCTTACAGAGTGCTACCAGTACTAGCACCTATAAACTATGTGTCTTACAGAGTGCTACCAGTACTAGCACCTATAAACTATATTTGTCTTACAGAGTGCTACCAGTACTAGCACCTATAAACTGTGTTTGTCTTACAGATTGCTACCAGTACTAGCACCTATAAACTATATTTGACTTACAGAGTGCTACCAGTACTAGCACCTATAAACTGTGTTTGTCTTACAGAGTGATACCAGTACTAGCACCTATAAACTATATTTGTCTTACAGAGTGCTGCCAGTACTAGCACCTATAAACTGTGTTTGTCTTACAGAGTGCTGCCAGTACTAGCACCTATAAACTGTGTTTGTCTTACAGAGTGATACCAGTACTAGCACCTATAAACTATATTTGTCTTACAGAGTGCTGCCAGTACTAGCACCTATAAACTGTGTTTGTCTTACAGAGTGCTACCAGTACTAGCACCTATAAACTATATTTGTCTTACAGAGTGCTACCAGTACTAGCACCTATAAACTATGTGTCTTACAGAGTGCTACCAGTACTAGTACCTATAAACTGTGTTTGTCTTACAGAGTGCTGCCAGTACTAGCACCTATAAACTATGTGTCTTACAGAGTGCTGCCAGTACTAGCACCTATAAACTGTGTTTGTCTTACAGAGTGATACCAGTACTAGCACCTATAAACTATATTTGTCTTACAGAGTGCTGCCAGTTCTAGTACCCATAAACTGTGTGTCTTACAGAGTACTACCAGTGCTAGTACCCATAAACTGTGTTTGTCTTACAGAGTACTGCCAGTGCTAGTACCTATAAACTGTGTTTGTCTTACAGAGTACTGCCAGTGCTAGTACCCATAAACTGTGTTTGTCTTACAGAGTACTGCCAGTGCTAGTACCCATAAACTATGTCTGTCCTACTGTGCATTGCTGGGCAAGTTGTACCTTGTTGCTGTGAAGTCAGAGACTGGATTGAAGGAGCAAGTGACAGTATGTGTACACAGCAGTATTGAAAAATGGATCATCTTTAACAGAAAGGCAAGTCTTTTATTTTTATAGTGTTTTAGTTGTAAGCTGTATAATATGCATATTATTAACAATTGAATATCATGCTGATCATTGCTATTGAACATGCTATATGCAGTGGTCAAGTGGTGGTCAAGTTGGTCTTTCTTGAAAGTCATTGCCATGACCAACTTGACAAAGAATAAATGCTGACCATACATGGAGATGAGACATGTACATTTAAGTTGCTGTGTACTGGGGAGGGGGAGGAGGGAGGGGTAGGGGCCTAATTTATTGATAATCTGTATGTGATTGATATGAGAGTGGCGTAAGTTAATTTATTGATAATCTGTATGTGATTGATATGAGAGTGGCGTAACTTAATTTCAGATGTTTGTCATCACCTGACTGACCCTCTATTTTTTCAATCTGGTGAAATTCTACAAAAACTCAACACCTTCTACGTCAGAAATATAACAAAGTCACAATGTTACTCATTATCAAATGGCAACCCCTGGAGTTCATATTTTGGCAAATATTATAGTTTATTGAAGAAATTTAGGAAATCAAATCAATAGATATGACCATATGTGGTTCAAAGTTTACTAATACTTTTTGACTTTTCAAATTTTTAACTGTCCACCCAGCCCATCATTAGCCCCCAAAGCGGGTGCATCCATCCACCAATGCGCTCATGTCTCTGTTCGCCTGTAATATGTCATTTCTCAGACATGTAACATGCAATTCCATTCAAACCATACATATAGGTAACATATGGTGGTACATATGCACACCACTTTGTTTTGCGATATATACAAATTTGACCAAATGGTCACCATATTTGAAGTTAAAAATCAGTATTTGCTGCAAATGCAAAAACTGTAATGCACAGACACTCCATTGAGGTGTCTACCTCCATATAATCAGATGCTAGCTATCTTTTGAGACCTTGACCTTTGACCTTGACCTTCATGGTCAATTATCAAAATCAAGTCTGCATATCACACTGATTGTAGTGTTTACATATTGCCAGTTTCTTTTAAATCGTGTTTACAAGTAATATTAAAGAAAAGAACTATACACAAACATTATTTATTGGTGCTCATATCACTTTTACTGAATGGCAGCCATATTTGTAGTTAATTATTATTAATTATTTACTGCATAACTTTAAAACTGTAATACATAGAGACCATTCAAGTTTCTACACCCATATAACCAAGTTTAAACTTTCTTTTCAACATGGACCTTTGGCCTTGATTCTGACTGTAGAATTAAGTATGGGCACCCTTACAATACTTACTGTCAGTGTCAATTTCAATCATGCATAATATTATATATATCATCAGGGAAATCATCCACAGCCTGATTCTGTTGTTGAAGTGTACACAATGTGTCTGAGTGCTGTCTTCAATGAAATAGGACCTTACTTGGATAGAGAAGAAATTGCCATCGCTGACAACTACTTTAGTTTAATCAGAGACAGAATCCTAACTGAGCTAAACACACCAAGGTAAAAGTTTCCTCGTTAGTGTGTTGAGTTTTAAAGAAGTATTTGTCATCATTAGTTTGATATTAGCATATTTCTTGGAGAAGGGGGCGAGGGGATAAATAAAAGGTTTTGATTGGGGGGAGTGGTTAATATCTGTATAGGGATATGGGTGAGGAACATGTTCATTATACTCTGTCATTGAGATGATAACTTATAAGCAGTTTAGTGGGAAATTGTTAGTATTACTTGTGTAGGGTAGAATGGTGGAAGTTATTGTACAATGGAAGATTGTATATCCTACCAGTAGATTTCAGGTTTATCAAAATAATATTTACTGAATGTGACATGTTATCCAAATTGATCTATAAGTCTAAGACAAAACGTCATTACTTAATTTTTAAATGCAGAAAATGTTCACTATTAATTCTGACTCATATTTGTGAAGTATTTCCACATCATGAATTTACAAAATGAACTTGTCATCTTCACGGTTTAATATTTTTTGTCATTTGCATTTAGTAAATACGTCATGTATTGCATTGTGTTGTCATTTGCATTTAGTAAATATGTCATGTATTGCATTGTGTTGTCATTTGCATTTAGTAAATACGTCATGTATTGCATTGTGTTGTCATTTGCATTTAGTAAATACGTCATGTATTGCATTGTGTTGTCATTTGCATTTAGTAAATACGTCATGTATTGCATTGTGTTGTCATTTGCATTTAGTAAATACGTCATGTATTGTATTGTGTTGTCATTTGCATTTAGTAAATACGTCATGTATTGCATTGTGTTGTCATTTGCATTTAGTAAATACGTCACGTATTGCATTGTGTTGTCATTTGCATTTAGTAAATACGTCATGTATTGCATTGTGTTGTCATTTGCATTTAGTAAATACGTCATGTATTGCATTGTGTTGTCATTTGCATTTAGTAAATACGTCATGTATTGCACTGTGTTGTCATTTGCATTTAGTAAATACGTCACGTATTGTATTGTGTTGTCATTTGCATTTAGTAAATACGTCATGTATTGCATTGTGTTGTCATTTGCATTTAGTAAATACGTCACGTATTGCATTGTGTTGTCATTTGCATTTAGTAAATACGTCATGTATTGCATTGTGTTGTCATTTGCATTTAGTAAATACGTCATGTATTGCACTGTGTTGTCATTTGCATTTAGTAAATACGTCATGTATTGCATTGTGTTGTCATTTGCATTTAGTAAATACGTCATGTATTGCACTGTGTTGTCATTTGCATTTAGTAAATACGTCACGTATTGCATTGTGTTGTCATTTGCATTTAGTAAATACGTCACGTATTGCACTGTGTTGTCATTTGCATTTAGTAAATACGTCATGTATTGCACTGTGTTGTCATTTGCATTTAGTAAATACGTCATGTATTGCACTGTGTTGTCATTTGCATTTAGTAAATACGTCATGTATTGCATTGTGTTGTCATTTGCATTTAGTAAATACGTCATGTATTGCATTGTGTTGTCATTTGCATTTAGTAAATACGTCATGTATTGCATTGTGTTGTCATTTGCATTTAGTAAATACGTCATGTATTGCATTGTGTTGTCATTTGCATTTAGTAAATACGTCACGTATTGCATTGTGTTGTCATTTGCATTTAGTAAATACGTCACGTATTGCATTGTGTTGTCATTTGCATTTAGTAAATACGTCACGTATTGCATTGTGTTGTCATTTGCATTTAGTAAATACGTCACGTATTGCATTGTGTTGTCATTTGCATTTAGTAAATACGTCACGTATTGCATTGTGTTGTCATTTGCATTTAGTAAATACGTCACGTATTGCATTGTGTTGTCATTTGCATTTAGTAAATACGTCACGTATTGCATTGTGTTGTCATTTGCATTTAGTAAATACGTCACGTATTGCATTGTGTTGTCATTTGCATTTAGTAAATACGTCACGTATTGCATTGTGTTGTCATTTGCATTTAGTAAATACGTCACGTATTGCATTGTGTTGTCATTTGCATTTAGTAAATACGTCACGTATTGCATTGTGTTGTCATTTGCATTTAGTAAATACGTCACGTATTGCATTGTGTTGTCATTTGCATTTAGTAAATACGTCACGTATTGCATTGTGTTGTCATTTGCATTTAGTAAATACGTCACGTATTGCATTGTGTTGTCATTTGCATTTAGTAAATACGTCACGTATTGCATTGTGTTGTCATTTGCATTTAGTAAATACGTCACGTATTGCATTGTGTTGTCATTTGCATTTAGTAAATACGTCACGTATTGCATTGTGTTGTCATTTGCATTTAGTAAATACGTCACGTATTGCATTGTGTTGTCATTTGCATTTAGTAAATACGTCACGTATTGCATTGTGTTGTCATTTGCATTTAGTAAATACGTCACGTATTGCATTGTGTTGTCATTTGCATTTAGTAAATACGTCACGTATTGCATTGTGTTGTCATTTGCATTTAGTAAATACGTCACGTATTGCATTGTGTTGTCATTTGCATTTAGTAAATACGTCACGTATTGCATTGTGTTGTCATTTGCATTTAGTAAATACGTCACGTATTGCATTGTGTTGTCATTTGCATTTAGTAAATACGTCACGTATTGCATTGTGTTGTCATTTGCATTTAGTAAATACGTCACGTATTGAATTGTGTTGTCATTTGCATTTAGTAAATACGTCACGTATTGCATTGTGTTGTCATTTGCATTTAGTAAATACGTCATGTATTGAATTGTGTTGTCATTTGCATTTAGTAAATACGTCATGTATTGCATTGTGTTGTCATTTGCATTTAGTAAATACGTCATGTATTGAATTGTGTTGTCATTTGCATTTAGTAAATACGTCATGTATTGCATTGTGTTGTCATTTGCATTTAGTAAATACGTCATGTATTGAATTGTGTTGTCATTTGCATTTAGTAAATACGTCATGTATTGCATTGTGTTGTCATTTGCATTTAGTAAATACGTCATGTATTGAATTGTGTTGTCATTTGCATTTAGTAAATACGTCATGTATTGCATTGTGTTGTCATTTGCATTTAGTAAATACGTCATGTATTGAATTGTGTTGTCATTTGCATTTAGTAAATATGTCATGTATTGCATTGTGTTGTCATTTGCATTTAGTAAATACGTCATGTATTGCATTGTGTTGTCATTTGCATTTAGTAAATACGTCATGTATTGCATTGTGTTGTCATTTGCATTTAGTAAATACGTCATGTATTGAATTGTGTTGTCATTTGCATTTAGTAAATATGTCATGTATTGAATTGTGTTGTCATTTGCATTTAGTAAATACGTCATGTATTGCATTGTGTTGTCATTTGCATTTAGTAAATACGTCATGTATTGCATTGTGTTGTCATTTGCATTTAGTAAATACGTCATGTATTGCATTGTGTTGTCATTTGCATTTAGTAAATACATACGTCATGTATTGCATTGTGTTGTCATTTGCATTTAGTAAATACGTCATGTATTGCATTGTGTTGTCATTTGCATTTAGTAAATATGTCATGTATTGAATTGTGTTGTCATTTGCATTTAGTAAATACGTCATGTATTGCATTGTGTTGTCATTTGCATTTAGTAAATACGTCATGTATTGCATTGTGTTGTCATTTGCATTTAGTAAATACGTCATGTATTGCATTGTGTTGTCATTTGCATTTAGTAAATACGTCATGTATTGCATTGTGTTGTCATTTGCATTTAGTAAATATGTCATGTATTGCATTGTGTTGTCATTTGCATTTAGTAAATACGTCATGTATTGCATTGTGTTGTCATTTGCATTTAGTAAATACGTCATGTATTGCATTGTGTTGTCATTTGCATTTAGTAAATATGTCATGTATTGCATTGTGTTGTCATTTGCATTTAGTAAATACATCATGTATTGCATTGTGTTGTCATTTGCATTTAGTAAATACGTCATGTATTGCATTGTGTTGTCATTTGCATTTAGTAAATACGTCATGTATTGAATTGTGTTGTCATTTGCATTTAGTAAATACGTCATGTATTGCATTGTGTTGTCATTTGCATTTAGTAAATACGTCACGTATTGAATTGTGTTGTCATTTGCATTTAGTAAATACGTCATGTATTGCATTGTGTTGTCATTTGCATTTAGTAAATACGTCATGTATTGAATTGTGTTGTAGGAGAGTAAGAGAGATGTTATTAAATCTGTTATTGCAAAGGGCATGTGGTTGGGGAAAGTTGACAAAGAGTCAATTAGGATCAGGAAATACACAAATCAACGCTGAAGTTAACACTGACAAAGTTGACATGAGAGATATAGCTGTACAGATGAAGGTCAATTGTGAGGATAAGGGCACAGGTAAGTTGTACCAACCCAGGCTATCTTTAAGATGTACATGGCTGATTTAAGTCCAACCTTCTTACTTTTTTGTCCCCAGATTTGATTTTGTATAAATCATACTTGATCACCGTGGATATAAATAAGTATATGAGCATTTAGGTCACAGTTGTTATAAAATACTCGATCACCATGGATACAGAGCTTTTAGGTCACAATTGTTACAAATTATACTTGATCACCATGGATACAGAGCTTTTAGGTCACAATTGTTATAAAATACTCAATCACCATGGATACAGAGCATTTAGGTCACAATTGTTATAACCATACTTGGTCTGTCTGCAGAATTTTGTTCCACTGATATCTCAAAAAGTACCGAAGCAAATGTTCTGCAATTTTCTAGGTGGCATTGTCAGGCTGTAACTTAGCGCTGATTAGTTTTTGGTGGGATGGCTTGCATAATTAGTTCCTGGTGGACAAAGTCTGGGGGGGGGGGGGAATTATAGATTGGGCACATCCGTCCATATGTCTGTCCATGTGTCGACTCATTTCTCGGAAATGACTGGACGATTTCAAACTTGATAGAAGGACAACACACGATGGCATACATATGCATGTCAATTTATTTTGTGATACAATCCAATATGGCTGCCAGGTGGCCATTTTGTTACAATATTTTCATGTTCAAAGCCATCATGCAGACATGCCTGAACAGATCTCATTCAAAGTTGGTATAAGGACAATGTTTTGCATACATATGCAATTTATGTCTCAATATGAACCAATATGACATCCCGGAAGGGTACAGGAGGTATTAAAAGGGTATTAAAAGGATGTCTGTCTCTGTGTCTGTCTGTCTGTTTGTTTGTGTGTGTGTGTGTGTGTGTGTGTGTGCACATGTTTGTCTGTGTCATAATTTTCTTAAAAAACGACTGGCTCAAATATACTGAAATTTGGTACGTATAATATTTGTGAGTAATGGCCAGACCTGATATTAGTTTTTGAGCACAATCTGTTCATGTTAATTAGGGCAATTTGCATATCAATTAAATCAACTAATGAAGCAATATCTTAAGACTGCATACTTCAATTTCAATATAATGTAGTATATTCGTTAAACATAACAACATACATTTGTCCTATAAAATTTGTTGATGTACCTAACAGCGTTAATGAATAATTTGCATAATTAATTATTTTTGGTAATTAGGCTTATATCTTAAGAATACATACTTCAATTTCAATACAATTCAGTAGATACATTAACCATAATAAATCACATATATATGTCCAATAAAGTTTGTTGATGTACCTTACAGTGTAAATGAATAATTTGCATAATTAATGATTTTCTGTAATTAGGCTATATCTTAAGACTGCATACTTCAATTTCAATACAATTCAGTACATACGTTAACCATAAGGAATTGAATAAATTTCTGAATTTATTCGGATGAAAAAAGATTATTATTATTATTATGCACATCAATGATACAATCCAATATAACCACTGAGTGAACAATTTCCACCAAAACTTTACACAAAGACTATATACTATGATGTATAATCAGATATTATCTGTATGTCAAATTGTGTCACGATTTGATCCAACATGACCGCTGGGTGGCCATTCTGTTTTAACTGATTCCCTTTAAACTTGATACAAGGATATATATTGTACTATAATCTTCACATGCATGTCAACTTGTGTCATGATACAATCCAATATAGCCACTGGGCAAACATTTGACATTGTCCTTATACCAACTTTGAATGAGATCTGTTCAGGCATGTTTGCATAATGGCTTTGCAAATTTTGTTATGACTTTTCCATGTTTTGGACCATTACACTGACATGCATGAACAGTTTCCATTAAAACTTTATTTAAAGACTATGTACTCTGATGTATATATGTATGTCAACTTGTGTCACAATATGATCCGACAGGACTGCTAGGCAGCCATTCTGTAATGATTTGTTCATGTCTGGAGCCATTTGCCAGACATGTCTGAGCAGATCAATTTCAGTCAATCTTGGTATAAGGGCAGTGTACTATTAGGTACGTACACATGTCAATTTGTGATTGAACCTATCACAGACAAGAAGTCTTACAATCCAAACATTGATCAATAGCTCCCAAACAGTGGGGATTATGTCATCTATGATGGCTTGTTAATGTTAATTTGGATATAATTAATGATTTTATAAATGGGCCTATACATCAGGAATTAACAGCTGCACCAAATTCAATGAAATTTGCTACATCTACAGATCATACAAAGATATAAAAGCACTAAAAGTCGTTAACTTGTGTCAAGTTAATTAAGGGCTAATTTGCATAATTAATGAATGTTTGTAACTCAGGTTATATGCATCCAGGAGGGCTTTATCAAATTTTATGAAACTTGCTAAACATATTGACCAAAAAACAAATGATGGTATCGAGTCAATTAATTGCCCATTTGCATAATTAATGAACTTTGGCAACTAGGGCCTATACCAAGAAAGACTGTACCAAATTTGATGAAACTTGTTAAAGATATTGACCAGGCAAAGATATGGGATCGAGTCAATTAATTGCTCATTTACATATTTGATGAACTTTTGCATTAAGGGATGTATAGCCAGGACTTTACCGAATTCAATTGAACTTGCTACAGATATTGATTACACAAAGGTATGACAGCAGAAAGACATTTCAAAGTCTTGTGTCAATTAATTGCTCAGTTGCATATTTAGCTAAGTTAAGTTTGCAATTAAAATGTAAATTAATGTAGAACGGCTGCACTTTAAAATGAAAGGTGTGAGTGTATTGCAGTCACTGTACTGATAGTTTTTGGTGAGAGTGACTTGCATAATTAATGCTACTTTGCATAATTAATGATTTTGTAAATAGGGCTATACATGGAGAACTAATGCACCAAATTCAATGAACCTTGCAACATCTATGAATCATACAGGAATATACGGGAGCATTTTCAGTTCATCTCTGGTCATTCTTGCAATAAAAAATTACAGATTTTTTGCTTCCATTGAATAATCTGATTGTAATCAAATACCAAATAGAATTTATACCAAAGAGAACATCTCAGAAATTCTTTTGAACAAACCATTCTGTATTATCAAAGTCATTTATTACTGTCTCAGTGATACATCTTATATTTTACAGAAACTGACGTGACATCTGGATCATATCAGTCTTCCATGACGTCAACAACTGCTCTAACCCACCAGACTGTTCAAAACTCATACAGTGACATCCTCACAATGCTGTCAGAGCTAAACCTTGAGGACCAACTCCCTAACTTTGTTAAGAGTGGTATAAGGGTGAGTATTCTAAATTCTCTAAACCTTGAGGACCAACTCCCTAACTTTGTTAAGAGTGGTATAAGGGTGAGTATTCTAAATTCTCTAAACTTTGAGGACCAACTCCCTAACTTTGTTAAGAGTGGTACAAGGGTTATTCCGGGTTCTGTACTGGATTTGTTGATAGGATATTGACTCTTTAGCATAAATTAGCATAATTTTACATGACAAAATAATTATATCCGTGAGTAACTTACTGATAAAATCAAAGTACATCATAATTACAAACAAGTAGCACATATGTCCAAAGGAAATTTGAAGGCCAGTTTATTACTACAAAATATTAGCACAGTAAGAAACTTATAACTTTATATACCAATTTTTTAAACCAGCGTTTTTTATTATTTTTTCTTAGAAAGCTGAAATTATTGTCAGGTACATTTCAATACATGTATAGTCTATACTATGTACATAATTATTGGTCTACAAGTCAGGTACATTTCAATACATGTATAGTCTATACTATGTACATAATTATTGGTCTACAAGTCAGGTACATTTCAATACATGTATAGTCTATACTATGTACATAATTATTGGTCTACAAGTCAGGTACATTTCAATACATGTATAGTCTATACAATGTACATAATTATTGGTCTACAAGTCAGGTACATTTCAATACATGTATAGTCTATACTATGTACGTAATTATTGGTCTACAAGTCAGGTACATTTCAATACATGTATAGTCTATACTATGTACGTAATTATTGGTCTACAAGTCAGGTACATTTCAATACATGTATAGCCTATACTATGTACATAATTATTGGTCTACAAGTCAGGTACATTTCAATACATGTATAGTCTATACTATGTACATAATTATTGGTCTACAAGTCAGGTACATTTCAATACATGTATAGCCTATACTATGTACATAATTATTGGTCTACAAGTCAGGTACATTTCAATACATGTATAGCCTATACTATGTACATAATTATTGGTCTACAAGTCAGGTACATTTCAATACATGTATAGCCTATACTATGTACATAATTATTGGTCTACAAGTCAGGTACATTTCAATACATGTATAGTCTATACTATGTACGTAATTATTGGTCTACAAGTCAGGTACATTTCAATACATGTATAGTCTATACTATGTACTACATAATTATTGGTCTACAAGTCAGGTACATTTCAATACATGTATAGTCTATACTATGTACATAATTATTGGTCTACAAGTCAGGTACATTTCAATACATGTATAGTCTATACTATGTACATAATTATTGGTCTACAAGTCAGGTACATTTCAATACATGTATAGTCTATTATAGGCAAATCAGCCAAGCTGGCAGTCAAGATAGGAAAACCAGCTTTTTAAAAAAATACATATTTATGACTATATCAATATGTGTTTTTGTCAAAGAAATGCACACTGTCACTAAATTAACAGTATCATGTATAGATTCTTTACAGGTGTTTACATTCTTATTTGATTTGAAATCTTGTCAATGTTATTTCATGGTTGAATGTCAAGACTAAGTTAGTTGTTGCTAATCACTATGGGCTGTGTACTATATCATAGCTATTTCATAAAACACAATGGGGTAGGGGTGGAGAGTGTTACTACATTAGGTTTTGTCCACCCATTGATACATCCATCTGTTCACTGCCATGTGTTGAAATACTTACACCACTTTTAACCCAACCCAACCCAACCAGACACATCAAGTACTGCCATTAAGGGCAAATTCTATCTTTTTCATAACCTTGTGTACTATGTCATTATATCACATTAGTTCTTGATAATATTTTTCTTAGGATTCTGTCTTATTGGCTCAATGGAGTGATCTGAAATTGGTTCTCAAGGAATGTGGATTTCTCCCTGGAATAATCCTGGAAATTCAAATGTACCTGCAAAGGAAACGTATGTTTTATTCTCTTGACGGCTTCAGTAAGAATGACAGTTAACAGATATATTTGTGTGTGTTTCAATCTATATCTCAGCTCAAAACATAATGATAGCGACCTGTGTTGTCGGTTGTCCTATGCAACACATAGTTGAAGAATTCTGACATCATCTAAGCTCGGTATTGCTGTCAGGAATAATATGTGATTGGGATTGTTATACTGAATGGAATGTGTGTTGTAAATGATTATGACAGTATTATACAGGAATAACATCTGATTGGGATTGTTATACTGAATGGAATATAGTTTATTCAGATTATAATAATATATATGAAAAGTACATTTTGTTACTATGTTAGTATACCAGTTAAGTTAAACCTGCTCTAGCTGCAACTGGGTTAATTTTAAAATCCCCCCCCCCCCCCAGGGATTGCTATTACAATGGGCTCTGTCCATCCATCTACGTGTGCGTCTATCCGTCCGTCCGTCCGTCCGTCCGTAATACATCATTTCCCAGACATGCAATACATTTGTATCTGATTTCTTTCAAACCTGACACAAAGGTGACATATCATGTGGGACATGTGCATGTCAATTTGTTTTTTGATATATGCAAATTTGACCGAATGATGGTCATATTTGTAATTAAAAATCAGTATTTACTGCATAACTAAAAAACTATAATACACAGACACTTCATTCAAGTGTCTATCCCAATATTATGAGATACAAGCTATCTTGGAGACCTTGAATTTTGACCTTGACCTGACATTCAGGGTTAATTATCAAAATCAAGCCAATTCCTGCCTATCACAGACACATTGTAGTGTTCACATATTACCAATTTCTTTTAAATCATGTTTACAAGTAATATTAACAAACAGAACTATACATAAGCATTATTTTTGGTGTTCACATTACTTTTATTGAATGGCTACCATGTTTTAGTTAAAAATCATTATTTACTGTATAACACAAAAACTGTAATACATAAAGACTCCATTCAAGTGTCTATCCCATGTTATCAGACGCACGCTATCTTTGGTGACCTTTGACCTTGACCTTCAAGGCTAACTATCAAAATCAAGCCAATTCCTGCCTATCACAGACACATTGTAGTGCGTACATATTGCCAGTTTCTTTTAAATCATGTTAACAAGTAATATAGAAGAAAGAAGTATACACAAACATTGATTTTGGTGCTCATGTAATTTTTACTGAATGGCAGCCATATTTATAGTAAACAAACACTATATTTAATACTGCATAACTGAACAACTTCAATCATAGACTCATAGACCATCAAAATTAAGCTATTACTTACATATAATGCAGACACTTTGTAGCCATTATGTGTGGCTAATGTCTTTTAGATCATGTCTATAGATGCAGATGTAGAAGCAGGTACACATTTTACATGCATTACTTTTGGCGCTCATATCACTTTTTACTCCAGCTGTTGACAGCTGTGATGAACATTCATTCACCATGTGGAGACTGCATTAAAGTGTCCACCCCTATATTGCCAATTTGAAACTTTCTTTTAAGTCATTGACCTTTGACCTAGACTTGGATCTTCAGGTTCAGTTACTGAAATTCAGCAATTCTCTGCATATTAATTATCACAGACGCTGTGCCATTTATTTGTATCCACCAATTTCTTTGAAATTATCTTTTCATTCAGTCACATGGGGGGGGGGGGGACCATGTCCTCTATGAAGACTTGTTTTTCATAAAATAATCAAAGGTATATTCACTAAAAATTGATCAGTTATTCATAAAAAGACAATTGCATCTCATAATTAGTGGTCAATATTATCCGTAGGTAGTGTAGTGGTAATGTTGAGCAAAAGCTTGGTTTTGAATCACAAATGTTAAAACTGTACTAGTTGTAACTGTAGAATTATTTCTTGATTGGACACCCACAGTATATTCACTGCAAATTGTTACATTACTGTAGCAACACTTAGTAATTAGACATTGTACATGTTTACTATACTATATTTAAGCTGTACAGAAACAGGTTCAAATCGTGATCGCCATTGGGGACACTGATTTTTGGTAGTGAACCCAAAAATCAATTTGATATGATTTATCACGTATCTAAGTTAACTACAGAAAACCTGTTTATCCACATGTGATGAAGTACTGTTCATGATGTACGATATTACAATTACGTTATTGTACCTAACAAAACATTCCAGTTACAACTAGCACAGGTTTAATTATCCCAACCAGCAGTTATTCTCTACTGAATGCAATACAGATATTATGCTTAACTTGCAGGTTTAATATTGAAATCAACAATAGGAGATAACCTACTGGAATTGGATGCCAGTAGAGCAAAGGCTGATGGGATAGGGAAGACAGACCAGCTTTCTACAGGTTTCAGAAACACTGAGTCAGCTTTACCAACAAAGAATGCAGATCTTGAAATGGCAGCAAAACACCTACCAAGTTATCGCTTGAGTAGTAATGTAACCCATGGAAATCGACAACAGAGTGTTAACAATACCAATATAAAGCCATCTATTAGTAAGGATGGAAAATTTCAATCAAGTACAACTGTGCCTGATACACGTGGCATCCACAATAATTTGTCAAAACTAGATAGTGAGACAGATCAAGATGTTTTCCAAGATCGCTTTAGATTTGGAGATGCTGCCATCAAAGACGACACAAACTTGAATATTTCTGCCCATGTTGTGTATGTTTTACAACAGGAGAGTGAGGGATTTAAACAAAGTGATAGTGATGCAATACAAGACAAGGTGGTAGAGAAAGCCAATAGTGATAACATATCAACCAATGTAGATATGGTTCCAGAAACCAATGATGACAAACTAGCATCTGATCATGACATAGTGATGGTAGACAAATATTCTTATAATGATGATGTCTCTATGGTAACCGTGCCGTTTTCTTCCACAACTGGAGGAGAGACAAACAACTTTGAAGATGACAGTATAGTCTGTACATTGACAGAATCTACAAACCATGTGGTGCAAGGTGCAAGCAAAGTTGAGTACAGTGAGACTGTAAATATGTCAAAGAGACATGATAGGGAAAGTCCATCCAATGTCAGCCAAGAATGTCATAATACATTATACACATGTACAACAGAATTAGATAAACATAATGCAGAACAAGATATCACGTCAGATAGCTCACCTAAGTCAAGGAGTGTGTTAAGGTCAGACAGGTCACCAAGGTCAGACAGGTCACCAAGGTCAGACAGGTCACCAAAGTTAGATAGGTCTCCAAGGTCAGACAGGTCTCCAAGGTCAGATAGGTCAGACAGGTCAGACAGGTCTCCAAGGTCAGATAGGTCACCAAAGTTAGATAGGTCTCCAAGGTCAGACAGGTCACCAAAGTTAGATAGGTCTCCAAGGTCAGACAGGTCACCAAAGTTAGATAGGTCTCCAAGGTCAGACAGGTCACCAAAGTTAGATAGGTCTCCAAGGTCAGACAGGTCACCAAAGTTAGATAGGTCTCCAAGGTCAGACAGGTCACCAAGGTCAGATAGGTCACACAGGTCACCAAGGTCAGACAGGTCACCAAGGTCAGACAGGTCACCAAAGTTAGATAGGACACCAAAGTCGATAAAGTCTATCCCACCAAAGAAGTATAGCCCTAACAGAAATCAAAAACAGCCTTCAAGAGAATATCCACAGCAGACTAGTTACTCAAATCGTAAGAGATCCTCAGCACAGAAGGAAACAACTAGACCAACCAAGTGTTGTCCTTTATGTGGAAGTATGAAACATTCTCTTAGAGAATGTGCTGCATTCAGGAAAGTAGCTCCAAGCTGTAGGAAGCAAGATGCTGGTCTTTCTCAAACTGAATTAAAAAGGCAACAAATTGCTGCTGAAGAAGCAAGTGAAGGTACATCATCCAGTGGAGATGAAAGATTGGCAACGGCTAAGTTTGGTATTCATAAAACATGTGCTATGTGTGGAGGGAAAGACCATATGTCACACAGTTGTCCAAAGAAGTCAAGTAATTTCTTCATGTATTAGCAGTCTAAGCAAAGGAAATATCAGAAGAGTAAAGTGTGTAAGTCTGATATCAAGTGATTAAACTATGGATATAATAATTAAGAAAACAAATTATTTTTTGTAAAAGAAGATACAGATTTGATATGGATGTGGATATTCATCCTTCGATCATCATTATGGTATTTTGTTGTTTAAGAGTTTGTGATGTTTTTTTTTTTCAAAAACTATGTTAATATTTGGAAACAAGATATGTATGAAGATCTATCTGATTTAAAGGCTCATGATTCAGTCTCAGGTTTCTTGCATCTGTCTTATCAGTAGCGTTATAAGAATTGGATAGGATCATTCTTTTGTTCTGCTCCATTCATTTCTATAACTCTAGTAACTGCCAGACAACTGTTTTGTGATGCTACTCCAGTATGGGCAACTAAAAACAATGCAAGGAATTGAGTTTGTGGAAACACAGAGATTGTGAAGGATTGCATTATACCAGTTTATTGATGGTGCAAATCTACAGATCTGATGCTACCATGCTATTTGAAATAGTGATATAGCACAGTTGGCATGTATCAAAGTGGCCCTAAATGAGAAATATATTATACCAATATATTGATGTGCAAATCGAGAGATCTGATTGGCATAGACACAAACTAACTGCTATAATAGTGATGTGTGTACAGTAGACATTACTCAAAACGGCCCTGAATGAGAATATCATACTCATCTTTGTTCAATGTCATCTGCATTCATCATGACTGCCATCATATTGTATGACAGCACTGAGGAGTCCATGCTGAACGCAAATATTTTCCCTAGCTAGGGGGAAATGAGTAACATAACCATAGTCCCAAAATCAGTTGATGTTTACTGAAAAACATTAACTTACGGTGGCGCAGCATCACTACGACTTACAGTATTGTTCTTGACCATACAAAATATCAATGCAAACACAGTGAGGCAGATCATGTATGTAAATCCATCACAAAAGGAATCTAGCTTCAGACCATTCACAAATGAATGCCATTTATAAATGATAACTGTAGTTGTAATTATATACTTGTTCATAAGTAACTATCTGGATCAGGATCTGGATTAGTAATTGGCACCGCCTCCTTAGGAGTATCACGCCAATGGGGGTCAAAGGTTAAGATATGAATACTACTGATTTAAGTGATCTCTAAGTCTTGTCTTGAATGAATATGTTGAAGGTGATTCGATGACAGAAGAGGGTAGTGCATTCCAGTCAACAATTGTTCTGGAGGAAAACGAGTTCTTGAACATTTCAGTTTTTGAATCGGGGTGTTTATATCTAGCTGGATAAGAGTTAATATTTTGACAAGTTTATTAACCTTATTTATTTTGAGGAATTGTTGATCCTAATTATTAAGTTAACCATTTTGTAAGGTTAACAGGATTTGAAAGTTTCCAAAGAAAATACAGACAAATGAGAGTAGTTGTTGGGAGTTTCAGAGTTCTACTTGTTTTATTTATTAACAAAACTACATTGATAGTTGTCACTATGATAACTGGTACCACAGAAATTACAAAATGTCCATATAATAATATTAGAAAAATAAACACTAATTCGATAGGGGTTTAGTCTTACTGTTGTATTACATGTAAATTGAAAGTTGCCTATTACAAACAGCATCAAGAAGAACCTTCCTGATTGGACAAGACATTGGGATTCCAAAAATAAAAGCAAACAAAATGATATTTGTCATCAATTGTGCCATGCATAACCACATACTAAAATGGGAATGATGCCATGTCCATTAACAATTCATATTTACAATATGAATTACAGACTGAGTGCATTATGCAAGGAAATGATATCTCCAACAACAGCATTGAGTCCACAACAGAGAGCTTAAACTTGAACCACAATAGCAAACAGATTCACATCATGACATATCATCTGAGCTCATAAGAAAAATCTGAACAGTCTTTGTAAGAAGCCATGTGACACCAAATATATGACATAAATGTTTAGTTCCTTCTAAAAATACTTAGAATTTGAGGTTTGGTACAACAAATTACAGGTCACATTGAAGGATATGTCAAATTGTTGACAAAGCAGACTGGCTAGAAATGAGATCAGGGACCTACTCTTCCAGAATCTCTACACTTGAATTTACAATATACAAATATTAGTTGACTTGTCAACCAAACAGAAAATGAGCCAGATAAGTGTATATGGAAGGCATTTTATAATGCCTGGGGAGATGGGAGATGTTTTGTATATGCCAATTTCATGTTTAACTTTAAACAAATAAAACCCTGTTGTATATTGCACCAAACTCAGTTTTGTGAGGACATTTATGTGTGTCAGCACCATATGAAATGTAATACTGGTATTCTGTAAAGGTGATATGTGGAATTGGTCACCAATGATCAGTCCCCTAGAGAATTTGTTCTGATAACTCACTTTGACAAGTCACATTGCTGAATTTGTAATCAAATCACTATTATGAACATTATTAAAACCTTTCATTGAAAAAACACTGAATGAAGATTTTCGTATTTTTCAAATGTGATTTTCCATAGAAGTTAGTTAAAAGTTGTGTTATATAAGTTTGTAATCCTATCCTGGATATATACTACCCTTGTATGTATTTCTTTGTTCAAACTAAATACTTCTGTGTTGAAGTTAAATTGTTAACATTTCCATCTTTGACTATATTATGACCAGTAGGTGTTTTCATGGTCATTGCAAGAATCTGAGGCATTATGCCAACTACAAGTATTGTAGGTAGTTATAGTTTTATACATGAATGAAATCAGTTGTATAATGTCAGTTTATATTACTATATCCAAGACTCCCAGGTATCACAGACACAAACAAAATACTTCAAACCCAAATACAAAAGAAAGTTCCCAAGGCAATATTATTCAATAGATTGTTTCTGATAATTTTGTAGCACAAGGAGTGACAATTGCTAGATCCATGCCTTTCGAGCAAATGTTTAATACAAACACCTACAATAAGACAACTTCATTGCAGGGTTTTTGAAGTATTTTGACTGTTTGTGATATGTATACAATGAAGGTATATTGTTATAGTTAACACCCGGATACGAAACATATTTATGGCTATTGGTATTATCAACCAGTTCTGTAAACAGACATTTGTCTAATTGTCACAATTGAATACATCAACAATGCCTCAGTTGATAGTAGTCTTTCTTTTGGCAATCTAGAATGATACAGAAAATGATGTACAAAATCTTTATTTGTGTGTCAGGTTTTGATTCTGTTATCTTTGATTGTATAGACATTGGTATAAGTGTTGCGGATGTTTAAAACTATTGAACTTTCTCATCTTGCATTACATGGCATAGAAATAGAAAATAGCATGTACCTAACTGTGTTTACAACAGACTGAGTGTATAAGCATTGTCTAGAGACACAAATAGTAATATTATGCATCTAGGTGATATGCAATCAAAGAAATAAACCACTTTGAGTAACATAATCATTGAGGGAAGCAAATGGATGTAATGAAAATAATGCTGAAATTTAAAATGTAGTTCTTCACAAGTAGACTTTCTATAGGGATGAAAGATTGGACAGGATACAAGGTTAAATGACTATTAATGACTAGTTGGGATAACAAAGCAGTGAAGAATCTCAGGAATAGTATCTCTGAAGACTTCCATATCTAGGACAATGACTCTATTCAGGATAACAAAGCAGTGAAGATTTGCAGTCATTTCTACTCTGATTATGGCAAGATGAAAGTTTGAACAGGATATGAAAGAATTGTAGTTGTTGCTGCACTTGTGTTGTTGAAGTTGTTCTTATTGTTGTTATATTACCATGTTGGAGTGGACTAATGTACTCAGTTGAGACCAATATCGCCATGTTGGAGTGGACTATTAAAGTTACTGTTAGTTGAGACCAAGTGTAGGTTGATCAGTCCAATGGCAAATATTCATAAAGTAAGCTTCAGTACCTCTGTTACTTCATGAGAGTGGATTTCTATCAATCTGCATTGCATTTACTTTTTGAATATCCAACCTCATCAACAAGAGAAATATTGTTGAACTTGTTCTTCTGACATGGGTAATGCTGGTTACCTACTCCATGAAAGTAGCCCACATTTGATTGGTATTGCATAACTTCCAAACCTGCTGTGTTCTGCATCCATTTGCCACATCACAGATTCCTGGAACCTGTAAAATTGAGACCAACTTATTTATTCAAAGTCGTAATAAAGGGTTCATAATCTGCTGTATACTTGAGATGTTGGAGGGTGAATCATAACAGGCATTTTGCATCTTTTCTTGCCAGTACCATATAAAATACTCCACTTTGTATCAAGATAATGTTACAGTAGGATTTGGGCATTTAGTCATATAACTTGATCCTTGATGGAAATGCTAGCAGCTACCTGTCTATCTCTTGAGTGTTGATGACTTATTTCCATTAGAAAGTACACTTAGAGTGTAGCTGTTCAGGGAAATGACATTTCATAAATGAGAATATATAAATATGTAAGATGGCTTTATTATGATATGATAAGCATTAACCGAATGATTAACTTAGAAAACCTACTTGTTTATAATACAGAAGATTATTTGTTTAAAAGTACATGAATGATAGAAATCTTACCTTGCATCAATACAGTCCAAAAGAAGGTTTGTACAGCAATGTTTAGTTTTGTATTGAAATTTTCTTTTCCGTGGTTTAATAAATGTTTCTTTCAAGTTATGCCTCTTTGTGCGTGTGTGTGTGTTGGCAACCAATGCATTATTTCCTGAAGCACCTTTAACAGCTTGGCGTCGTGATACCAGTCTTAGAGATATGGTGGTCCATACTGAACAACATGGATTGGAAGTTAATGCTGGTTCATTTCCATGCGATCGTACTCGATGTGGTACATGTTGTTTCATTATTAATACTAATAATGTTTTTGGCCTTAAGAACAGTGTAGCTGTTACGAGAAGATTTACTTGTATTAGTACTAACATGGTGTATTGCATTACTTGCCAGAAATGTGGGGTTTTTTAGTCCCTGTCGGATGAAGTGTTCTCAGAAATGACTGGACCAATTTCTCGCAAACTTGGTACAAGGACAACATACAGGCATACATACGCACATTAATTTATTTTGTGATACGATCCAATATGGCCGCCAGGCGGCAATTTTGTTATGATATTTTCATGTCCAAAGCCATTATGCAGACATGCCTGAACATGTCTCATTCAAAGTTGGTATAAGGACAATGTTCTATTATATATACATGCATGTGAATTTATGTCGTGATACAATCCAATATGGCCACCGAGTGGCCACTTTTTTAAACGATTTTTTCATGTCCAGAACCATTACTTGGACATGACCGGACCAATTTCTATCAAACTTAGTACAAATTAAGGACAACACTATAGCATCGATTTATTTTGTGATACAAATCTATATGGCCGACAGCTTGCCATTTCGTTACGAATTTTTTCATGTCCAAAACTTTTGTTACGATTTTTCCATGTTTGGGACCATTACACAGATATGCATGAACAATTTCCATTAAAATTTTATTTAAAGACAATGTTCTATGAAGTATATATGTATGTCAACTTGTGTCACGATATTATCCATTAGGACTGCTAGGCAGCCATTCTGGTATGATTTCATGTCTGGAGCCATATGCCAGACATGTCAGAGCAGATCAATTTTAGTCAATCTTGGTATAAGGACAGTGTACTATTAAAGTCGTGCGCTCGAGATAACATCTCTTGCGCTTGAGAAATTATATGTCGTACACACGACATTATCTCGAGTGCATGACATAATGTCTCGAGCACACGAGATGTTTTCTCGAGCGCATGGCTTATTATGTTCAGCGCGAGATATTTTTATTTTTTGCTTTTGTAGATGGCACTATTACAGGCTTTCATAGTCTAGATACCAAAACAGACCAACGATAAGAGAGGGTATAGGGCTATTGTAGTCACCAAAGATATGCTTGTTTTTCGTGTCATTTCTCTGGCGAAAGACCCAGTACTCATTCAAATGGTACTGATGGGTTGCTAACTCGGCGTAAATTCAACCCGTTTGAAGAAGTTAGAGTTTCGTAATTATTTGACAAGGGTGAGTATGTTCTGGTATATATACCCACAGAGTCAAGCAAACCACCAGGGTTTGTTATGAGAACATGCCGATTGCTCCTCTGAAGCTAATGTTACCGACTTGTCTAAATGGTGGTGATAGCTATTGACCAAATTCAAGTTGTAATCTCAGACGCACACAGTCAATCTCAGAGGTACCAGAATCACAGGACACATATTCAGTGGATAAACTCACAAGCACTCAAAACATTACTTTTGGTGAAGATGATGTATGCTCAAACCATGATGTATGCTCGTTTTCCTTCACTTACAGCAGTTCAGCCTAGATTGAATCAATTAGTTCTCCGTAGTATTTCTACTACGACACTGATCAGTTACCATAAGTTAAAGACGTGTAGCTCTCCTGTTGCCCCACACGATCTCTACTCGTATTAAAGTTGGCCTTCCAGCATACACCCTACATTCACATTTTATTCAAATTCAAAGGTTCATTCCGTAATACAAATATGGTTAGTAAATAACATGTTTACAATAAACTTCAATTCTTTTCCTTATTTAGGAAATGTTTATGAACTACAGTTAATTTAATTCAGAGATAAACAGTTTTGAAAATACCCCTTTTCTAATATAGCTGAATTCATTAAAAGTTGTGATTTATCACTTATAGTGACACTTGCAACATTCACTTAATTACAAGTAATAACATGGCCTAGCTCGTATTACTATCTCGTAATTAATCAATTAGACCTCACACAGCCGGGTAGCCTAAATACAATTACTGTTTGTTTATAATACAATTATATACTTTGTAACACTAACACCATTCTATTTCAATTGTGATCCCAAACAAACCTTTATACCGTTGCAGCAACTTTTATATGTTAGTATTGAACATGTTGAATACACTGTATATGGATCTACAAGCATAGGTATTTAATAAGGAAGCAAAATACCAAACAGGGGCAGCCTACCCAGCAGCGGTGTTGGGAGAGCAGCTAACAAAACCCAACATCCAAGTGTCCAGATGACATGGAAATTTCCAAACCGAGTTTCCGGATGTTTCCAAAAGTGTCGCCTCCCGAATGTTAAGTCTGAGAAGCTTCATTACTTGCAAAAGTCATTAACTGTCAAACTATCAGTTTTTGTTCATAAAGCTTTCAACACTCGTACTAGTTTTGTTCAGCAAACATAGATGTATATGTTCTACCCTGTCATATTTTTACCTTTAATTATTTTTCCGTTAATTATTAGTAGAATGATATCCAGTTCTTTGTTCTTTTTCTTCTCAACTGTTATGTAAAATGTTTTGTGCGATGGGCCGAGGCCTTAGCATTTGAAATAAACTACTACTACTTAACTGTCAAAAATCATGCCTGATGCTTTAAATGGTTTATTTCATTTAGACTAATTAATATATGTAACATAAAATGCGATCTTGCTATTGAAGTATAGAATATGTAATTTCTTGTTGGTTTCTGCGTGGTTGTATCAAACAGAAAAGCTGCTCAGTATTGTGAAATTCACTGCATCCTGCACAGTCCTTTGAGGTTAGACTACCAGATGGCTCACGTTTCCGTTTTTATGTAAACCAGTTTGTATATATTGTTTTTGTGAACAATAATTATTTTATATTGCATGTAAAAAGGATGATGTGTCTAGTATAGTTCTGGAACGTTAGATGTACAATGTATACACTATGGTGTATGCTGTTTAAAAGAATCCTGTTTTGGGAAATTCTGAACTCTATCTGTAAGTCTTACCTGGACTCCGAACATAAATGTGAGGAACAGCACATTTTATTTATCTCTGTGAACAGCCATCAATGCCATCTGCGATTTGTGTGTTTTGTGCGATCTGGGTACTGGCATTCAACTCCGTGCTATTGGTGAGATGAGAAATGAACTATCGCAATTGATAGCTATCTTGATTTCTTTACTGAATGGTATATTTTGCAATGTAAATGTTTTTGCAAAGTAAATTTAGGTTAGACGGCCTTTGGGATTTTAAAAACCCTGTAATTTGAGTATGAATCTGAACAGCTATTACCATATACTATAAGTACTTGCGGTGTAAAATTTGATACGAGTTGTTGGCATAACATTGACAGTATCTTTGTTTTGGCATAGCATTGGCAGTATCTTTGTTGTTGGCATAGCATTGACAGTATCTTTGTTGTTGGCATAGCATTGACAGTATCTTTGTTGTTGGCATAGCATTGGCAGTATCTTTATTGTTGGCATAGCATTGGCAGTATCTTTATTGTTGGCATAGCATTGACAGTATCTTTGTCATTGTTGTTGGCATAGCATTGCCAGTATCTTTGTTGTTGGCATAGCATTGGCAGTATCTTTGTTGTTGGCATAGCATTGACAGTATCTTTGTTGTTGGCATAGCATTGGCAGTATC
This sequence comes from Glandiceps talaboti, assembly GCF_964340395.1. Taxonomy (NCBI): domain Eukaryota; kingdom Metazoa; phylum Hemichordata; class Enteropneusta; family Spengelidae; genus Glandiceps; species Glandiceps talaboti. The sequence continues at coordinate 2,446,651 of NC_135563.1, read as the reverse complement.
TTTATTGTTGGCATAGCATTGGCAGTATCTTTATTGTTGGCATAGCATTGACAGTATCTTTGTTGTTGGCATAGCATTGACAGTATCTTTGTTGTTGGCATAGCATTGGCAGTATCTTTGTCATTGTTGTTGGCATAGCATTGGCAGTATCTTTGTTGTTGGCATAGCATTGGCAGTATCTTTGTCATTGTTGTTGGCATAGCATTGGCAGTATCTTTGTTGTTGCAATATAATAAGTTATAAAATTATAATAATACTAAGCTGTTCGAATCTTTAATCTAATTTCCAATCTGATTTCTGGTGATTATGAGCTCTATATAAAGTGACTCAGAGGGGTAGGAGTCAGTCATAAATAAAGGGTGCAAATTGAGTCTGGGTTTCCTGTAATGCATAATATAGATAGGTCATTATCATCAAGTACTTTCTTCGCATCTCAACCCATGTGAAGTATCTATGGCAGTGGCAAACCCTTAATTACATGGTAATAAGTCTTGTTGTTTCGCCCTCAGTGAGAGAACATGAGGCCGATAAGTGCGCCACGACATTGTATCTCTTGTAGTAATCCATCTTGAAGAAGTGTATCTAGTCGAAGAAATCGAAGCCTGTCACTCTGCAACCTTTGCTACACGGCCGCCCTGACTTCCAACTCTACAACCTTTGCTACACGATCCTTGACATCCCACTCTACAACCTTTGCTACATAATCCTTGACTTCCCATTCTACAACCTTTGCTACATAATCCTTGACTTCCCACTCTACAACCTTTGCTACATAATCCTTGACTTCCCACTCTACAACCTTTGCTACATAATCCTTGACTTCCCACTCTACAACCTTTGCTACATAATCCTTGACTTCCCACTCTACAACTTTTGCTACATAATCCTTGACTTCCCACTCTACACCTTTGCTACATAATCCTTGACTTCCCACTCTACAACCTTTGCTACATAATCCGACTTCCCACTCTACAACCTTTGCTACATAATCCTTGACTTCCCACTCTACACCTTTGCTACATAATCCTTGACTTCCCATTCTACAACCTTTGCTACATAATCCTTGACATCCCACTCTACACCTTTGCTACATAATCCTTGACATCCCACTCTACACCTTTGCTACATAATCCTTGACATCCCACTCTACACCTTTGCTACATAATCCTTGACATCCCACTCTACACCTTTGCTACATAATCCCTGACTTCCCATTCTACAACCTTTGCTACATAATCCTTGACATCCCACTCTACACCTTTGCTACATAATCCTTGACTTCCCACTCTACAACCTTTGCTACATAATCCTTGACTTCCCACTCTACAACCTTTGCTACATAATCCTTGACTTCCCACTCTACAACCTTTGCTACATAATCCTTGACTTCCCACTCTACAACCTTTGCTACATAATCCTTGACTTCCCACTCTACAACCTTTGCTACATAATCCTTGACTTCCCACTCTACAACCTTTGCTACATAATCCTTGACTTCCCATTCTACAACCTTTGCTACATAATCCTTGACTTCCCACTCTACAACCTTTGCTACATAATCCTTGACTTCCCACTCTACAACCTTTGCTACATAATCCTTGACTTCCTATTCTACAACCTTTGCTACACGATCCTTGACATCCCACTCTACAACCTTTGCTACATAATCCTTGACTTCCCACTCTACAACCTTTGCTACATAATCCCTGACTTCCCACTCTACAACCTTTGCTACATAATCCTTGACTTCCCACTCTACACCTTTGCTACATAATCCTTGACTTCCCACTCTACAACCTTTGCTACATAATCCTTGACTTCCCACTCTACAACCTTTGCTACATAATCCTTGACTTCCCACTCTACACCTTTGCTACATAATCCTTGACTTCCCATTCTACAACCTTTGCTACATAATCCTTGACTTCCCATTCTACAACCTTTGCTACATAATCCTTGACTTCCCATTCTACAACCTTTGCTACATAATCCTTGACTTCCCACTCTACAACCTTTGCTACATGATCCTTGACTTCCCATTCTACAACCTTTGCTACATAATCCTTGACTTCCCACTCTACACCTTTGCTACATAATCCTTGACTTCCCATTCTACAACCTTTGCTACATAATCCTTGACTTCCCACTCTACAACCTTTGCTACATGATCCTTGACTTCCCACTCTACAACCTTTGCTACATAATCCTTGACTTCCCACTCTACAACCTTTGCTACATAATCCTTACTATGATTATAAAGTTATATACCTATCCTATAACTATCTGCTAATTTGAACAGTTACTATAATTATAAAGTTAATCTGGTTTTCCCCAACCTTTTTTTTTGTGGACAAACAAATACCTCCTTGGTAAAATGAGGATCTATAAATTCGTTTTGACTACATGTAGGTCACACTGACATAGTATTGTATTACAATATGTAGATGACCAGTCTGAATTCAACCTTTGAAGGAAAAATACAACAGAACCATTCATTCATTTACAGTATTTATTTATTTTGATGTGGCAGGAAAGACATGCTGAAATACAAAATGAACTATATACACTACAGATTTAGAACAAAGCTAGGGCAAGACAGACAGTAATTTTGTGTTTAATTCTGTACTGGAAGACATATATTGATCATTGAGAACAGATCAGATATGCTTGTACTTGAGATGTAAGCAATCTGAAAATGAAATCAATACAAGATTACATACCTATACAATGTAGCAACAGTATGAGTTTGAATTATTTCATGTTTATACAATGTTTGGACTATGACATTGGCTTGTATGAAACACAAATATCACCAATTGAGATTTATTTTCATTTTACAGTAAAGTCAACTTATAGAGTCACATTTTACATGAAATGTTCACTGACAAGTGTTTCGTATCAACAATTCAATCAAGCTTTGCACTGTTTTCATATTTTGTTGATATGATAAGGGTATAATAAAAGTTGTTATTATTCTTTACATCAACAAGAATTCAGACTATTTAACACTGCATACATTACATTAAAATGGTAAGGTGGGTTTACTAAATTCATAATGGTAAGGTGGGTTTACTAAATTCATAATGGTAAGGTGGGTTTACTAAATTCATAATTGCTGTCTATCTTGCCTGTAACTACAAATATTGCACAATAATATGGTCACTTGACTTACTTCACAGCACCATTTCAATTCCTTAACATTATGAATATATATCATGTGATAAAATGATGTGATTAGGATATACAATATGACTTACAAATGTGCAGCAGTATTTGAAATGTGAATCAAATTCAATTATTGTGACAAAATAATGGAAATCTCCTGGACAAGCTTAGCAATAGAAAAAAACAACAACTTAAAATGTAAACACAGTGCAAAATCTTTGTGTGAATGGTTTAAATCTGGTATTATTGTGAACTGTATTAAGGAACATCAAAATATGCATATGAAATAAACTGCAACTCATTGATAACACATACAGAAGAGCGCCCTCAACTTGGTGATCCCTATAATTAGATTACAGTCCATCTACATAACACATGGGAGCGCTCACTTTCTATGTTCAAATTACAGGTATTGAGAATAAACTCCACTGTATGTAAAGCATACTGTCATTTACATAATTGGATTTGGAGTTATGGAAAGATCCTTTTTTGCAATTTTTATATACAGCTGTTGAACAAAATCTGCTTTAAAACAAGTCTTCAATTGAAGACATACCCCCTACTTGTATGCTGTATTGAGTAAGATAATTAGTAGTTTGGCAATTTTAACACCGCAATGCTTTGTTAGACTTTCCAAGGATGCAAATGTTTGTACTGTTTGGCTTTCAGTATAATTATCAATATTATTTGGCCATTTTAAGTGTACAGCTAGAATGTAACCCTTTTCTCTCTTTTCACCTTGAAAATGTTTGTCAAGGTCAAAGGTCGTGGTCTCATCAGAAAGCTCATCATCGATAATGTGAGGGTAGACACTTGAATGGTGTCCATATGTATCAAACATTGGAGATAGACAAAATGTGATTTCATCACAAATATGGCTGCCATTTTACTATACAGGTCAAGGTTGTGAAAATACATGACATATACAAACATGTATGTCTCACATGGTTAAAATACATATCATGATTACAATAACATCAAATGTTTGAAATGAAGATAAACCAAATTTGGTTATTTCACCTTGAAGAAAACTTTCAAGATCAAAGGTCAATCTTGCAAAAAATGCTCGGATTTGGTTGAAATTAGTTGGGGCATGTCAGTGATATGAGGGTGAACACACACAGATGGATGGAACCAACATAACAGCCCCCTTTTGGCAGTGCCCATTAATTGGGGGCTAAAAAAATGTCTAAACTCAGCTTTTGTGATTTTCAACTGATTGTACGGTTTCAGATTCAGCACATACATGAGAACTGTTTATGTTTTTAGTAAGTGAGGGTGTTACACGGTTGGTTTGATACTACTATTGTTGTTGAAATATGTGAAAGCCACTGGCAACCTATGGAAACACTACATTTTCATACAAACATAACATTTTCTGCATCATTAATGGCAGGAATAAGGAAGTGTCAAATTGTGTAATTTGTAATCCCCAACACTTCTGCTATTGTTATTTGTTTAACTTACTGAACCTACAGGAGTTTCTTAAAACAATTACTAATTGTTTGTATTTTTAGTTGTCTTATGTTAGTAAAAACCAGTATATATCTATTTATTGTGAGACTATCAGTTAATCATAACTTACTGTAGAACATGATTTCAGTCAGATATTAAAATCAATGGATCCTAAACTTGACAGATGTATAATGATCTAATGTAACATGACAACCTTTCACTTTATAAAGAAACCAGCAAATATGATCAATTCTCAGAGAAACAACCACTGAGTGTGTACCTAGCTGTACAACCACTGAGTGTGTACCTAACAACCACTGAGTGTGTACCTAACAACCACTGAGTGTGTACCTAACAACCACTGAGTGTGTACCTAACAACCACTGTGTACCTAACAACCACCGAGTGTGTACCTAACTGTACAACCACCGAGTGTGTACCTAACTGTACAACCACTGAGTGTGTACCTAACTGTACAACCACTGAGTGTGTACCTAACAACCACTGAGTGTGTACCTAACAACCACTGAGTGTGTACCTAACTGTACAACCACCGAGTGTGTACCTAACAACCACTGAGTGTGTACCTAACAACCACTGTGTGTGTACCTAACAACCACTGAGTGTGTACCTAACTGTACAACCACTGAGTGTGTACCTGACTGTACAACCACTGAGTGTGTACCTAACAACCACTGAGTGTGTACCTAACTGTACAACCACTGAGTGTGTACCTAACAACCACTGAGTGTGTACCTAACAACCACTGAGTGTGTACCTAACAACCACTGAGTGTGTACCTAACAACCACTGAGTGTGTACCTAACAACCACTGAGTGTGTACCTAACAACCACTGAGTGTATACCTAACTGTACAACCACTGAGTGTGTACCTAACTGTACAACCACTGAGTGTGTACCTAACAACCACTGAGTGTGTACCTAACTGTACAACCACCGAGTGTGTACCTAACTGTACAACCACTGAGTGTACCTAACTGTACAACCACTGTGTGTACCTAACAACCACTGAGTGTGTACCTAACTGTACAACCACCGAGTGTGTACCTAACTGTACAACCACTGAGTGTGTACCTAACTGTACAACCACTGAGTGTGTACCTAACTGTACAACCACTGAGTGTGTACCTAACAACCACTGAGTGTACCTAACTGTACAACCACTGTGTGTACCTAACAACCACTGAGTGTGTACCTAACTGTACAACCACTGTGTGTGTACCTAACTGTACAACCACTGAGTGTGTACCTAACTGTACAACCACTGAGTGTGTACCTAACTGTACAACCACTGAGTGTGTACCTTAACTGTACAACCACTGAGTGTGTACCTAACTGTACAACCACCGAGTGTGTACCTAACTGTACAACCACTGAGTGTGTACCTAACAACCACTGAGTGTGTACCTAACAACCACTGAGTGTGTACCTAGCTATCCTGTTATGCATTGACTTTACTTTCATGACTGTGTAGCTGTTATGAATGGTTTTCACTTACTGTAATGTTATGCATTGTTTTCACTTACTGCAATGTTATGCATGGTTTTCACTTACTGTAATGTTATGTATGGTTTTCACTTACTGCAATGTTATGCATGGTTTTCACTTACTGTAATGTTATGTATGGACTTTACTTACTGTAATGTTATGCATGGACTTTACTTACTGCAATGTTATGTATGGACTTTACTTACTTTAATGTTATGAATGGTTTTCACTTACTGTAATGTTATGCATGGACTTTACTTACTGCAATGTTATGTATGGACTTTACTTACTTTAATGTTATGAATGGTTTTCACTTACTATAATGTTATGTATGGTTTTCACTTACTATAATGTTATGCATGGTTTTCACTTACTGTAATGTTATGTATGGACTTTACTTACTGTAATGTTATGCATGGACTTTACTTACTTTAATGTTATGCATGGTTTTCACTTACTGTAATGTTATGCATGGTTTTCACTTACTATAATATTATGCATGGACTTTACTTACTGCAATGTTATGCATGGACTTTACTTACTGTAATGTTATGCATGGTTTTCACTTACTGCAATGTTATGCATGGTTTTCACTTACTGCAATGTTATGCATGGACTTTACTTACTGTAATGTTATGCATGGTTTTCACTTACTGTAATGTTATACATGGATTTCACTTACTGCAATGTTATGCATGGACTTTACTTACTGTAATGTTATGCATGGTTTTCACTTACTGTAATGTTATGTATGGACTTTACTTAACTGTTTTATGCTTAGACTTGACCAAACTGTGCTGTTATGCATGGACTGTGTTTTTACGGTTACAGTAATGTTATGCATGCCCATTTTGCAGACATACTGACTACTGTGTCTACATACAAGACTAATGGTTGCTGTTTTAGTGTTAATTCACTGTCTGAAAATTGCTCATTTTGGTGCTCATGATACAAGTATTTTGTCTTAGTTCTCTTCTACAGAATCTGCTGAAATGGCATCAATGTGTAGTGTAGTGTGGAATACTTAAAATGCTCTATCCTCATTAGCTTTGCTTACATAATTATACACTAAAACTATACTTTGATATCATGTGTGTTTGCAGTTTATATACATATTTACATGTAAAGCCAAAAAGTTTCACTGACAAAAAAAACCAGCGAGTTGAAGTCAAGAGTCAGTGAATTGAATTGAACAGCCTGGTTACATAATCATATATGATATTAATGTAGTCATACACAAAGTATGATTAATATCAATATTTTGCAGTGTGAATCATAAAAAATATAGCTTTTTTAATCGAGCAAATTGATAATTAACTTCCCATGAGAGCTGCTGTGCACAGAAAAACTCACTGGTTGACTTTGATTTAGTAGCTGTGTCAACCATGAGATAATAGCTGCATTGTAACTGCTATAGATGTGGTCTATTCTTGTCTCTCTTGTGGCTGTATACCAACTCTGTCTGCAGTCACTGTGGATAATTACTTGAAGACATTGTAAACTCTGTATTCCTACAGATTCTGGTCTGTTCAGCTTTGTGCTTTTCCCTGACTGCTTCCATAGGCAAGACTACGTAACTGTTTCAATACTGTGTCCATCAGTTTCTTTTTGTCTCTTTCATTCTTCTTAAAGGTTGATAATAGCTGTTTCTTCTTATCTGTGTCTCTCATTCTAGCATGACAAAGAATGAGGGAGTAATTAGTATTGTGAAAATCCAGTTATCGCACATATTGCTAGTTTTTCACTCCAGGCCTATACAGCTAACAGTTCAATTATTCTGATTTGCTGAATCATCTCTTTACTAATTCTTGATGGTTCTATGTACACTGACCTGATGTCCATGTGTAAACAGTTCAATCATTCTGATTAGCTGAATTACCTGTCTACTAGTCATTGATGGTACTATGTATACTGACTTGCATGATGTCCATCACATTATCAATATAAAGTTGAGAAAATATGATTATGCAAATCAACTTTGCAACTTTCCCATGGTCACTCAAGACGACATTTATTGATCATTTGAGCAATTACTGTTACTTACAAACAATGGTAGAAAGTAACAAGTCTTGCTTAGGATACATGCCCAATTGCACAAACATTGGATTTTTATGACAACTATGGCCACAATTTCATATTAATTTGACAAGGAAGCAAAAGTAAGGGTGTTTATATGCCCCCTTTTGTGACAAGTTTGAATGGAATGACTTGTGGATATCAGACATATGACCGGAAATGTACAGATGAGCACATGTATATATGCACAGATTGACAGAATCCATTCCTTTGATAGCCACTTCTAACATTATCCCTTAGGGCTGACTAGCACATGTACAAGCACAGGGTGCAGCGAGCATGTAATTTTTGTCAAAAAGGAAAGGGAAAAACTTTTTTCCCTTCTTTCCCTGGCTACTTTTCTCTTTTTCAGCTGAATGTAATTCTCTCTTTATTGACTAAATGAAGACATCTTGTCCATTCTTCTTCGCTTATCTAAATTAAAACACCCCTAATCTCACAATTATCAGGGATCAGTTACCACAAAAATTTACTTTATCTCTTTATCAGAGGTCCGATAGTATCATTTTCGACCAGAAGCCAACAATTTCTGGGAAACAGCTTGAAAATCAAGCGAGATTTAGCTGAGTTATTGCCTTTAAAAACTGGCTTGTTTGGGATGGTCAAAATTATGAATATATAATGAGCATATTTGATTGAAAAATGCAGAAATATGGAACAAGTTATGCAATGTATGTAATATGACGATAAGTCAAGTTGTGTTTTATGGCTCTATAGTAAGTCACACTCTGGGATTTTCATCCTACCCACTGGGTGGGATTTTTGTCAGAAAAGTAGACACTTCATTCTGTAGTCGTAACATTTCCAACGTTTACATAATAATAATAATAATAATAATAATAATAATAATGTTGGTTCTCATATAGCTGGGTTCTCAAAGCGCTTTACAATTATTACCCCTGGCTCAGATCTATAGCGGCACAACTGCCCTTTATACTTCCTTAACTCCCTGGGGAGCATACAATCCACTGCAACCTTTATCAGCGCATAGGATTAAAGCATTCACATTGCAACCTCTATCCTACCAGGTCACCAATTATACAGCTGGGTTGACTGAGGCACAATCATGGTTCAAATCTTGCCCAAGGATTTCAACCACTCAGAAACAAAGGGCATAAGGGTCTATGCAGCTTGCTTGTGTATTTTGAAATGGGTGATGAATAACTTTTTGGTACATATATTGGTGATAGCATCTAGCTTGTTATGGTAAGTGGTAAATGTTATCGAGGTTCCCCGATCAATTTACCAGAGTTCCCCACTGGTGTTGCCATGAAGTGAAACAACAGAAAAAAAACAAAATGCTGTTTTAACTAATAAAGAAGGCAAGCTAGCTTTATATCATAGAATATCTTCAATATATTGGTATTATTTTTTGGAAAACAATGTGTAGTCTGATTGCATGTTTTATCCAGCATGGTACTGAGAGTCGATTGTTTTTATTTTGATTCATAACATGCATGTACCCCTGTCGTAATCAACGTAAAAAGATGCAACACTAATGTTGCGACTTTTGTGGCAATAGTTTTATGTCTACCTGGAAAATTACGTGCATCATGCCAAACACAGGTTTATATAGTGTAGGTTGACAACACGAGACAATATGTGTTTACATATCAACGATCATTGATCTGAGTCCGCTTCAAGAACACATGAGAGTTCAAGTGCCGATATTGCAAGTCATCTATTACATTTGACTGTGTCAGTAGAATAGCAAACTTTCCAATTGAAATATTGTGTAGTATCATGTGGTTTGTTGATTTACTCAAGACTATATTGAACTCGGGCAGATGCACATGTTGGAAAGTTATTTCCATCACAATAGAGTAATGTTTACTCTAGGCTTTGTTCGGACAATTGGAGAGGGCCTGTTGCCAATCTGTTCTTACTTGTCTGTGTACTAGTTAATGTTAATGCATGAATGAGTGTGATAATCTCCAAGAAGATAAGAGATAAAGCAAAGTGTTAATGTAACATCTCTTGGCAATGATAAGATTATGGGTGTTTTAATGTAGATAAGAGAAGAATGGACAGGATGTCTTTATTTAGTCAATAAAGAGTGAATTACAGAAAGAAACTAGCCAGGGAAGGAAGAAAAAAAGTGTTATAGCACCACAAAAATCAACAAGTCAATTTATCAATATCACACACAAAATAAGTTGTATTTCACCCAAAATCAATCATTCAATCGATCAATCATTCAATCAAATAATAAATCAATCAATAAATCAATTGATCGATCAATCAATTACATGTTCGCTGCACCATGTGGTACAAGGAATTGTGAAGAAGAGAGACATTAAGTACACTTTGTGTAAAGACTTACTTTTCAAGTATAGTGAGTGCCCTCTGTGGACTGACTCTCAGATATTTACTGCTAAGTTGTCCATGATCAGCCAGGTATGATGACCAGTCCCATGTCATAAAAAGATCAAGTAACTGTCGTAGTTCTAGGAACGTCATCTGTAATGCACCATCACGGAAACCAGGAACAGGGTCTGAATTGGCAAACTCTGATACATAGAGAAGAAAACAGAGTTTAAGAAAATGATTGAGTAGGAGATAATAATATCTTAACACTTTTTTGAAAGGCAAAAATTGATTGAGAAAGCAAGTACCTAAATATCAAGTCAATATCATCACATTCAAATATTGCACAATGATGAATAACACTACTGCTTACTTAGTTTCTCCTTTGGACAAGTGAAGCAGTTCAAGAAACTTATTATGGGTGCTGAGAAACCCTAGGTGCCTTAAAAGCTTCCACTACAAATCTGATTTTAATATCTTTCTGGGCTGGTTTGTACACACTGCTCAATTATTTCTTGAAATGCTACACACTAAAAGTCTTGAAAATAAAATTAATTCAAATTCTTGCTGAATCAAGGTAATCATGGTCAGAAATTTTGCAAAACCACTGATTCTGTTGGCTTTATTACTGATTATTGACACTTAAGAAATTCCTTTGGGCCACAATGTATGTTGAAACTCATAAAACTTTTGCCAGTTATTTTATTTTGAAACTCATACAATTTCTGTGGGCAGCATTATTTTTTTTAAAAACATGATTTTGTTGGGCAATGGGCTATGTTATTTGATGAACTCAATTTTAATCAAGTCCCCTTATACTTACGTTCACATTGTATGACATCTAGATTAAATTGTTGTAAAGCACCCATGGATATCGACTTGACGTCTGGATCCAGTAGAAATTCCATCAGTATACCAGCTAGGTGTTTACATGCACACATACAAGCTGTCTGGGCTACTTTGCCCTGAAATAAAAACACAGAGAGAACAACATCAGTATCTGTACCCTTCTCACCCCTCCATGTACTTACATGTAGTGTAATCCATGTGTTGTCTGTATATCATGGGTTAGTTCATCTATAGGAAAATGGGAGGTGATAGGTTAAAATTGACAGAAAAGATTAATAGATTCTTTATCACTAGGTACTCAGCATAACTCTGTTACTTTTCTTGATATAAAAGTATCTAACACAGGAAATACAAACTTTTCATTGAAATCATGACCATTTCATGGCTGATATTTAGGTTCTACCAAATGGGACAATGTTTGTTTTGGAACGGCTACAAGAGAAACTGCCTGTATATGTATGATTGACTATGTATCTCACATGTAATTTGTTCTGTATACCTTCAAAGGGAGAGAATCACTACAGTATTACAGACTAAAGTTTAATAGCATACAAGTATCAGAGATTGAAGTTTGAAAACAAGACAAAGAACAGTGTCATGTTGTTTTACCCAGTGATTTGGAAAGACAAATTAGAATGAGAATGGCATTACTTTGGATCCATAGTTTTCTGAGCGATCTGATCAATGATATGTTTGTTTTCAATGTATACATACAACATACTAGTCATCAATATCCATCTCCAAATTAATCCCATTTCAGTCACAATGGAAACTCTTTGTGATATCTTATCAAGACACCATTCTTATCATTACAGCCTCCTTATATCTGAAATTAGCCAGTTTACCAGACTTACAGTATACTCCATTCAATCTCTTATACCATATGTTTATAACTAGAATTGCAAATCTGCTTGTTCATCACCAAGGAGTATTCCAATGAAGCGAGTATGCAAATGACACACATGCAAATGAATTGATATGCAGATGAACATATAGACACATGAGAGAATAGAGCATTGTTACTCAACTGCACATGTTCATCTGCATACACATCATTTGCATGTGTGTCATTTGCATACTCGCTTCATTTGAATACCCCATGGTGATCAACAAGCAGATTTGCAATTCTAGTTACAAATGTATGATATAAGAGTTTGAACACAGGGGGCAGCGAAAATGTAACTGATTGATCGATCAATTTATTGATTTATTATTAGATTTGGTTGAATGATTGATCGATTGAATGATAAATTTTTGTGGTGCAATATAACTTTTCTCTCTTTCAGCTGTATATAATTCTCTGTTCGTTGACTAAATAAAGACGCCTTGTCCATTCTTCTCCCCTTATCTAAATTAAAACACTCCTAATCTTATAATTGGCGAGAGATCCCTTACATTAACAGTTTGCTTTATCTCTCATCTGCTGGCAGATTATCACACTGGACAAACACTCGATCATGCATAAACTAGTAAGGAAGATCCCCCCCCCCTTCTACCCCTTGCATCAAGTACTATTGTTGACAACCCCCCCCCCCCCCCTACTTCTTGCATCAGGTACTACTGCTAACACTCCCTCCTTCCTACCCCTTGCATCAAGTACTATTGCTGACACCCCCCCCCCCCCCCCCCCTCCTTTCCTACTTCTTGCATCAGGTACTTAGACACTCCCTCCTTCCTACCCCTTGCATCGAGTACTATTGCTGACACCTCCCCCCCCCCCTCCTTTCCTACTTCTTGCATTAGATACTTAGACACTCCCTCCTTCCTACCCCTTGCATCGAATACTATTGCTGACACCCCCCCCTTCCTACTTCTTGCATCAGGAACTATTGCTGACACTCCCTCCTTCCTACCCCTTGCATCGAGTACTATTGCTGACACTCCCTCCTTTCCTACTTCTTGCATTAGATACTTAGACACTCCCTCCTTCCTACTTCTTGCATCAGGTTCTAATGCTCACATTCAAACAAGCCATACACTTATGCTTACATTAAATTATCTCATATTAATAGTCTAGACATGCAATATGTAAGTGCCTTTCTCAGTAACAAGGGTGAAACAAACATAATTTTATGAAATAAACCTGCAATCATAGACTGTCCACTGTCTATGCTGCAATATTTACTTTTTTCAATGCAGAATGTAAAAGACAAAATGGTCTCCTTCTGCTAATCTGATGCAAAATGTATTCATGGTAGATGATTATGAACAATGACATTAAACTACAATACAACTAATGCTTTGCCAAAAGTTTTCAGTTGACTCTATACTGTCTTAGTTTCTGTTATCAAAGATTGTGGAGAGAACCATAATGTTAGTAAATGTTGTCAGTTATGTAGTTTGCCAATAGCATGCTATGAGTGTCCCATAACGAAAACGAGTTAGGAGAAAACTTTACAATAACAAAAACAAGTATTAATTGCTAACTTAAAGGGAAATTCAAGTGTAGCTGGAACTATGATAAAGTCATTTTTTTATAAAATCATCATATTTGAAATAAAACCTAGGAAACATAAGTTTCCCAGATGACGATGACTGTCAGTCATCGAAATATTGGAACACTGATATTTTATTGAACTGTTGATTGATGAAATTACGTTTTGTTGAGATTCTACACAGTGAATAAAACTATTTGAACATATAATTATACATTTTTGTCTTTCAGCAAGTGTGCCATAACAATGAAAAAAAAGATAGAGTACTTTCAACGCTATAAATATTTCTCAATGAATATACATTTAGTTCCAGATACACTTTCACCTGTTTGATAATCCTAGCCACCCCTCTAGTTTGGTATGACCAATTACCTATTAAAATATTTGGGCCATTCCATTATATAGAGGGGTAGCTTCCCACTTACTAAGCAGATAAAACTTTTTTTTACTCATTTGTATCCATATAACAACACACACACATACACACACACACACACACACACACACACACACGTGCACGCATGGGAAGATTAAAATTATAAACAAAGTTATAGGTTTTACAAGGACACAGTACTGTAACACTTATTGACATGCATATTTCTTAGAATGAAATGAACATGAAATGAAAAATAAAATGTGAAGATCAGCTGCTGGGACCTCACTCAAGCATGTCTGTGGCAAATCTACAGAAACTGGGTTTTACTTACACTCCAATCAAGCACTGTAAAAGCCTGAATATTGAATGAAAAATATATAAAAAAAATGAAAATAAAACAAACTGACTTCAAAGGAAAAAGTCAACATAAAATATAACTGGATGGAAGTAACATTCCATATAAAATGTACACATGTACACTGGATGTTTGTTGTGATTTGGTGAAACACTGCAATCTGGTGATGATGCCAGAGAAGACTTGAATGAAGGATATATAATGTAACAAACACATGATTAGACTGGGTAATTCTAAATATTGTGTTGTTGACTGCAAAGCAACTATATTCTAGAGCCATGAAATGTGATATTATTGTTAATGTCACATAAAGCATGAAACCATATCTCTACAGCCTCTATATGTCTACATGTCTTGATATCACAACCTGTATGGGACCACATGCATGTAGACCAAGATAAATTGTATGAGTGTGGCTGTATATGACTTGTATATGTGGTTGTACATAACTTGTACATTTGGCTGTATACAAGTTGTACATGTATGGCAGTATATAATGTGTACATGTGGCTGTATATGATCTGTATGTGTGGCTGTATATAATTTGTATATGTGGCTGTATATGATGTGTATATGTGGCTGTATATTATTTGTATATGTGACTGTATATTATTTGTATATGTGACTGTATATTATTTGTATATGTGGCTGTATATTATTTGTATATGTGGCTGTATATGATGTGTATATGTGGCTGTATATGATTTGTATATGTGGCTGTATATTATTTGTATATGTGGCTGTGTATGATTTGTATATGTGGCTGTATATTATTTGTATGTGTGGCTATATGTTTTGTATATGTGGCTGTATATGATCTGTATATGTGGCTGTATATTATTTGTATGTGTGGCTGTATATGATTTGTATATGTGGCTGTATATTATTTGTATATGTGGCTGTATATGATGTGTATGTATGGCTGTATATTATTTGTATATGTGGCTGTATATGATTTGTATGTGTGGCTGTATATGATTTGTATAGCTGTATATGATTTGTATATGTGACTGTATATGATTTGTATATGTGGCTGTATATGATTTGTATATGTGACTATATGATTTGTATATGTGGCTGTATATGATTTGTATATGTGACTGTATATGATTTGTATATGTGGCTGTATATGATTTGTATATGTGACTGTATATGATTTGTATATGTGGCTGTATATGATTTGTATATGTGACTGTATATGATTTGTATATGTGGCTGTATATGATTTGTATATGTGACTGTATATGATTTGTATATGTGACTGTATATGATTTGTATATGTGACTGTATATGATTTGTATATGTGGCTGTATATGATTTGTATATGTGACTGTATATGATTTGTATATGTGGCTGTATATGATTTGTATATGTGACTGTATATGATTTGTATATGTGACTGTATATGATTTGTATATGTGGCTGTATATGATTTGTATATGTGACTGTATATGATTTGTATATGTGGCTGTATATGATTTGTATATGTGACTGTATATGATTATTATTATTATATTCTTTATTTCAGGCCATTAAAAAAGTCCCATACAACCACAAAAAATAAAAATACTACAGAAAAAAGAAAGAAAAGAACCCCCAACTAATTATACAATACAAGTCGGTAGTTTTTCCAGAAACTGGAGTAAAAACAATTGTCGGAGAGAATACACGTCTTAATTATTTCATTGTGGCTCTCATGTAGCCGTTCACCAAATTTGAACAACAAGTTGCGTTGTAATGAGGTTAAATTAAGATTTGTATGTGTGGCTGTATATGATTTGCATGTGTGGCTGTATATGATTTGTATAATGTGACTGTATACGATTTCTATAATGTGACTATATGATTGGTATACATGTATGTGACTGTATATAATTTGTATATTATGTGGCTGTATATTATTTGTATGTGTGGCTATATGTTCTGTATATGTGGCTGTATATGATCTGTATATGTGGCTGTATATTATTTGTATGTGTGGCTGTATATTATTTGTATGTGTGGCTATATGTTTTGTATATGTGGCTGTATATGATCTGTATGTGTGGCTGTATATAATTTGTATGTGTGGCTGTATATTATTTGTATGTGTGGCTATATGTTTTGTATATGTGGCTGTATATG
>NC_135563.1:2370000-2427500 GCF_964340395.1 Glandiceps talaboti | reverse complement strand
ATGTATGTATATACGTACGTACGTACGTACGTACGTACGTACGTACATACGTATGTACGTACACATGCATGTGGGTGGGTGTGTGTCTCTGTATGTACATATGTAAATACATATGTACACACACACAAGCATGCATGTATGTATGTATGTTACGTATGCATATGCATGTATATGTATGTATCTAACCATTACAAAGTTGTGTTAAGGGCCATACCCACTACTTGTATAGTAAAGTGTCTTTTGGTGAGTTTTTAATTTACCACAGGTAGTTAGTCTCACAGTGCATGTGGTACCATCCCATAATGTGATTTCTGTAAAAGTGCTGTAAAATCACTGATTAAAATCAACATATAAAACTCAATATTGTTTTAGTATGTGGTATATCACTCAGAATATATAGAGTAATTCCAGTGATACTGGCATTAACAGTCTAAGATCTACATACTAGTATGTAAAACTACCACAAAACAGAGACATTATGCACCCACTGATTGGTGTAAGTGATACATGCATCAGAATTAACCAAAACACCCATGCATTACAATCAGTGCACAATAAATTTCATGACATTTCACAAGTTGGTATGACAAATACTGATATATTACATTATTCAGTTCATTTAATTACACTAAACATAATAATCTTTCCTACAATTGTGTCTTCAAATCATTTACAGGAATACTCAATTTCTCTCTTCATTCCATCACAATATGACTTCTCTACCTTTTCTATCTACATGTATCTCTGACTTCTCTACCTTTTCTATCTACATGTATCTCTGGCTGTTAAAATGGCCACATGGGCGAGGATTGAGTATTTATTTTGGATTTTTAATTTTATAAAACAACTTTATCATGGCGTCCTACTTGAAAAGGCGATGTGAAACAAGATATACCAAGTCCTTGTTTGTAACTCAATAAATTGCAAAAGATTAATAAAATGTGTACAATCTTTGTATGTACAATAATAAAACTTTTACACATTTTTAGCTTTTTACGATGTATTGAGTTAGAAACACAGACTTGGCATATGTTGTTTCATATTGATTGTTCAACTGGGAAGCCATGAAATGGAAATCGCAAATAAATATCCAATCCTCATCCATATGGCCACTTTAATAGAACTGACTACCCCTTCTATCATAATATATAGCTATTCAACAAATATTTACCAGGATCTCACTATTTAAATATGGTATTTGATTACATTCCACTGCAACAAGTTTACTACATTTATGACCTTGAACTTGATGAAACAATGGGTCTTTACTTACAGGAAGATGGTTGAAGGCAATAAAATTGCTCTCTAGGAAGGCTATGAGATCCATAAGGTATCCACTAGGGTGTCCCTTGGCCTCTTCAAGTCGCCAGTTATATGATGCTAGATCCAAGAACTCATCCATCTTGGCATTCAGAGTCTTGTATATCTGCTGCTCTGCTTCATCCCGTGCATCTTTAAAAATACTCACTCCTTGGAAGCTAGTAGCATGTTTACTATCTGCTGGAGCACTGGTATAAATGAATGAATGAGAGAACTAGTCAGGCTTCTATTATTAAAGTCAACTCAGCATATGATTGACACTTTTATGCCAAGCTTTTATGACAGTATTCTAACTCTCACACCAATACAACGGATAAAACCTTTCCCTAATCATATAGCACTTACCGATACTATTGCAATGGGTGAAACCTTTCCCTGCTCCTAGCCCTCACTATTACAATGGATAAGTCTTTCCCTGCTCCTAGCCCTCACTATTACAATGGATAAGTCTTTCCCTGCTCCTAGCCCTCACTATTACAATGGATAAGTCTTTCCCTGCTCCTAGCCCTCACTATTACAATGGATAAGTCTTTCCCTGCTCCTAGCCCTCACTATTACAATGGATAAGTCTTTCCCTGCTCCTAGCCCTCACTATTACAATGGATAAGTCTTTCCCTGCTCCTAGCCCTCACTATTACAATGGATAAGTCTTTCCCTGATCCCATCTCGCATTAGTACAACGAATGAAGTCTTTCCCTGCTTGTAGCCCTCACTATTACAATGGATAAGTCTTTCCCTGCTTGTAGCCCTCACTATTACAATGGATAAGTCTTTCCCTGCTTGTAGCCCTCACTATTACAATGGATAAGTCTTTCCCTGCTTGTAGCCCTCACTATTACAATGGATAAGTCTTTCCCTGCTTGTAGCCCTCACTATTACAACGAATGAAGTCTTTCCCTGCTTGTAGCCCTCACTATTACAATGGGTAATGCCTTTCCCTGATCCCATCTTGCATTAGTACAACGAATGAAGTCTTTCCCTGCTTGTAGCCCTCACTATTACAATGGGTAATGCCTTTCCCTGATCCCATCTCACATTAGTACAACGAATGAAGTCTTTCCCTGCTTGTAGCCCTCACTATTACAATGGATAAGTCTTTCCCTGCTCCTAGCCCTCACTATTATAATGGGTAACATGACCCTATAACCTTTCATCATAGTACCCAAACCACCACACCTTAACAGTGGGTAAAGTCTTTCCCTGATCAACCAACATCTACTCTCATGTGACACCAAAATTTAGTCACCTGGCTGTACGACAGGATATTGGGTCCTGACTAAGAAAACCTATATACTCAGCTAAAACTGAGACTCCAACCACAGTAATATTTGAGACACAAAAATATATACTTACCCAGTGATATTTGAGATAAATTCTTCCAGATACACACAGGAGTTTTCCAGGTGGGTGGTGTTTATTGTTATCTGTATGAGCTGTAAGACAATTTACAATTCATGCATTTTTAGTGGAACTATCTACAAGACAATTTAATCAGCACATCATAATATTAGGTGGCTGTAGTATAAACAAAGACTGCTGTGATTTTTTATTTTGTTTGGACTTCCAAAACTTCTGTCATTATCTTATCTGTTTAATATCTACTACCAGTTTTGTTATTCTTAAGATCTGTATTCTACCTTGAGAGACCTCTACCAGTTTTTTTATTGGAATGAAATTACTACATTTCAATATGAAACAAAAACAGTTACAGATTGTTCCTTCAACAATGTATGGTAGACATTGCAGTAAACATTCTCCCAATGTTTGACATTTGTTTACTGCCTAGGAACTCAGCAACCTATAACTAACAAACTAACAAGCCTTTGATCGAAGCCAACCCCTCAACTTGTGTGTAATTATGGCAATTTGAAAGTTATTGTGCAAATTCAAATGGTGTCTCTAGATACAAAACTTTATAATTTATTGTCCAATTTGGTATTTGACCTTGAATATGGAGGTCACAGTCAAAGGTCAAGGTACAAAAAGAAAGCTGATTTTTAAGGTATAGACATTAAATGGAGTCTTTGTGTATTCAATTTCTTGAGTTAATGTTGCAAGAAAAATTTGGTAATTTGACCTTGAATATGGAGATCAAAGCCAAAGGTCATGGTACAAAAATACAGCTGACCTTTGAGGTGTAGACATTTAAATGGATTCTTTGTTTATTCACCTTCTTGAGTTAGTGTAGAAAGAATGATTTCAGTCACTTCAACTTGTCATGGTCAAAGGTCATGGATTCATTATCAAATTTTTAGAGATAATAGACAAAATGTGCTTTTCTATTTACAATATGGCCACCAGTTTGCTATACAGGTCAAGGTCCTAAAATTGTGACTTGCATATGTCTCACACAACATATAACCCTTGTGTCAATTTTGGTTGATATCAGTCGCTAGGTAAATTATGAGGGTGAACACATATACCACAAATATGGCTGCCATTCAGCCTCAATACAAAGTGATGTGTATATGTCTCACATTGTATGTTACCGCTGTATAAAGTTTGGTTGAAATCAGTTGGTGCATGCCAGAGATATGAAGATGGACTGATGGACAGACAGAATCAAATGTAGTAGCCACCTCCTTGCTAACAAACTAACAGTAGATGGTAACATAAATTGGTTACAGATACTGACATTGGTGATGCTGGATATAATTACCCAGTAATCGCGGCAATGTATACACTCAAAGTCACACAAAAAACTGTCCACTGAGAGTCTTACATACACTTGCTATAGACTGAACCATGCTATTGTCAGTGTAATCATCACAAAGATTGTGTTATCAACACATGATAATTCTAGTAGCTTTTAATACTTTGTTTCTGTCTTAGCTTGTTGTTACATACCTCAGCTAGGCCTAGGTGGGTTTTCTTGATAAGTGCAGATAGGCATCCACTTAGTGTTCTTGTCAATAGTAAATTAGCAGACTTCCTAACCATGTCATCTACTTCTGTGTGACTGAAAACAATTTATAACAATTCTTAATCACATTCCAAAAACTGTAAATCAGACAATATATTTAAAGAATATTGCCAAAGGCACTGTAGCACAACTGTAGTTGGCTGTTGGTATGGTCATGGTCTTGTTGCTAGGCATATTTGCATACATTCTTAGAATATTTATTCATTTACCTATCCATCACTGTTGTTATCTTTGTAATATGCATCATCATTTCACTGTTGCTAAGGGCGTGGTCATGGTTGTTGGGACCAATTGTGTCAAAATGTTTTCAACAATAACAGCAGAATAACACCTCCAGAAACATCCCCACCAAGTTTCAACTCCATCTCCCATGCAGTTTCAAGATATAAGTCTTTGACCAAACTTGATATTTTTAGATCTAATTTGCATATTGCTGATGGTATCATCACATTATGAATACAGCTTCATCTACACATCCCCAGATGCATTCCCATTACATTCCTGCCCAATCTACTGAACAGTTTTGGAATGATAGATTTTTGACCATTAATTAAGACACATTTTAGACTTAATTTGCATATCACTGATATATAGAAATATGAATATTTCTTAATCTAAAACACCCTTAAGAATGTTCCCATCAAATATCAACCCAATCTACTTAATAATTTTAGTGAAAGTGACAACTGATCCGATAAAGTTCAGTAGTGCAAAAAAAGAACTAAAGTTCAACTATTGTTTTTTCAGACAAATTTGAAGCTAAATTGAGATAAACTAACCTGAGGTTGAGATCTTCTGAAAACTTTAAACATGCATAGATGAATTCTTTGATTTGAAGATACGTTCTTGGTACAAACTCAGAAAATGGTAGCCTCTTAGGATATGATTGCTATAATACACAATAAAACAAACCAGTGTGTATCAATCCATGTTAAAGGCAAAGTTAGTCTTACTGCTAACTTTAATATGGTCCTACTCTACATTGGTAATACTTAGTCTTACTGCTAACTTTAATATGATCCTACTCTACATTGGTAATACTTAGTCTTACTGCTAACTTTAATATGGTCCTACTCTACATTGGTAATACTTAGTCTTACTGCTAACTTTAATATGATCCTACTCTACATTGGTAATACTTAGTCTTACTGCTAACTTTAATATGGTCCTACTCTACATTGGTAATACTTAGTCTTACTGCTAACTTTAATATGGTCCTACTCTACATTGGTAATACTTAGTCTTACTGCTAACTTTAATATGATCCTACTCTACATTGGTAATACTTAGTCTTACTGCTAACTTTAATATGGTCCTACTCTACATTGGTAATACTTAGTCTTACTGCTAACTTTAATATGGTCCTACTCTACATTGGTAATACTTAGTCTTACTGCTAACTTTAATATGGTCCTACTCTACATTGGTAATACTTAGTCTTACTGCTAACTTTAATATGGTCCTACTCTACATTGGTAATACTTAGTCTTACTGCTAACTTTAATATGATCCTACTCTACATTGGTAATACTTAGTCTTACTGCTAACTTTAATATGATCCTACTCTACATTGGTAATACTTAGTCTTACTGCTAACTTTAATATGGTCCTACTCTACATTGGTAATACTTAGTCTTACTGCTAACTTTAATATGGTCCTACTCTACATTGGTAATACTTAGTCTTACTGCTAACTTTAATATGGTCCTACTCTACATTGGTAATACTTAGTCTTACTGCTAACTTTAATATGGTCCTACTCTACATTGGTAATACTTAGTCTTACTGCTAACTTTAATATGATCCTACTCTACATTGGTAATACTTAGTCTTACTGCTAACTTTAATATGATCCTACTCTACATTGGTAATACTTAGTCTTACTGCTAACTTTAATATGGTCCTACTCTACATTGGTAATACTTAGTCTTACTGCTAACTTTAATATGATCCTACTCTACATTGGTAATACTTAGACTTACTGCTAACTTTAATATGATCCTACTCTACATTGGTAATACTTAGTCTTACTGCTAACTTTAATATGGTCCTACTCTACATTGGTAATACTTAGTCTTACTGCTAACTTTAATATGGTCCTACTCTACATTGGTAATACTTAGTCTTACTGCTAACTTTAATATGGTCCTACTCTACATTGGTAATACTTAGTCTTACTGCTAACTTTAATATGGTCCTACTCTACATTGGTAATACTTAGTCTTACTGCTAACTTTAATATGGTCCTACTCTACATTGGTAATACTTAGTCTTACTGCTAACTTTAATATGGTCCTACTCTACATTGGTAATACTTAGTCTTACTGCTAACTTTAATATGGTCCTACTCTACATTGGTAATACTTAGTCTTACTGCTAACTTTAATATGGTCCTACTCTACATTGGTAATACTTAGTCTTACTGCTAACTTTAATATGGTCCTACTCTACATTGGTAATACTTAGTCTTACTGCTAACTTTAATATGGTCCTACTCTACATTGGTAATACTTAGTCTTACTGCTAACTTTAATATGGTCCTACTCTACATTGGTAATACTTAGTCTTACTGCTAACTTTAATATGGTCCTACTCTACATTGGTAATACTTAGTCTTACTGCTAACTTTAATATGGTCCTACTCTACATTGGTAATACTTAGTCTTACTGCTAACTTTAATATGGTCCTACTCTACATTGGTAATACTTAGTCTTACTGCTAACTTTAATATGGTCCTACTCTACATTGGTAATACTTAGTCTTACTGCTAACTTTAATATGGTCCTACCCTACATTGGTAATACTTAGTCTTACTGCTAACTTTAATATGGTCCTACTCTACATTGGTAATACTTAGTCTTACTGCTAACTTTAATATGGTCCTACTCTACATTGGTAATACTTAGTCTTACTGCTAACTTTAATATGATCCTACTCTACATTGGTAATACTTAGTCTTACTGCTAACTTTAATATGGTCCTACTCTACATTGGTAATACTTAGTCTTACTGCTAACTTTAATATGATCCTACTCTACATTGGTAATACTTAGTCTTACTGCTAACTTTAATATGATCCTACTCTACATTGGTAATACTTAGTCTTACTGCTAACTTTAATATGGTCCTACTCTACATTGGTAATACTTAGTCTTACTGCTAACTTTAATATGGTCCTACTCTACATTGGTAATACTTAGTCTTACTGCTAACTTTAATATGGTCCTACTCTACATTGGTAATACTTAGTCTTACTGCTAACTTTAATATGGTCCTACTCTACATTGGTAATACTTAGTCTTACTGCTAACTTTAATATGGTCCTACTCTACATTGGTAATACTTAGTCTTACTGCTAACTTTAATATGGTCCTACTCTACATTGGTAATACTTAGTCTTACTGCTAACTTTAATATGATCCTACTCTACATTGGTAATACTTAGTCTTACTGCTAACTTTAATATGGTCCTACTCTACATTGGTAATACTTAGTCTCACTGCTAACTTTAATATGGTCCTACTCTACATTGGTAATACTTAGTCTTACTGCTAACTTTAATATGGTCCTACTCTACATTGGTAATACTTAGTCTTACTGCTAACTTTAATATGGTCCTACTCTACATTGGTAATACTTAGTCTTACTGCTAACTTTAATATGGTCCTACTCTACATTGGTAATACTTAGTCTTACTGCTAACTTTAATATGGTCCTACTCTACATTGGTAATACTTAGTCTTACTGCTAACTTTAATATGATCCTACTCTACATTGGTAATACTTAGTCTTACTGCTAACTTTAATATGGTCCTACTCTACATTGGTAATACTTAGTCTCACTGCTAACTTTAATATGGTCCTACTCTACATTGGTAATACTTAGTCTTACTGCTAACTTTAATATGATCCTACTCTACATTGGTAATACTTAGTCTTACTGCTAACTTTAATATGGTCCTACTCTACATTGGTAATACTTGAGTACATACAGTAACAGGTGGAATTTCTCCTAGTGTAGCATCTACAAGGACTGGACACAATATTTACAAATTTAATGAAAATGGACATGTCTTTGAATAGAATGAAAGACTTAATGGAGGTTACATTATTTAATGTGACTATTTGGTAACACATGTCACATGGTATAACTTAAAGGAAAGGTCCTATCAAATGACATTGCAATTTCTATTGATAAAATAAATGTGTGACAAGTGATTTATACATTTTTTGAACTCAATTATCTTTGGTTTAGCTTAAAATCGGATTTAGCTTCTGATATAACAAGGTTATGTATGTCATCATTTTGCCATTAAATACAGCGCCCACCAGTGTTCACTTTGAGAAATTATGACGTTACATCATCCTATCACTGAGGGGAAGGTATTCCATATATAAAGCCAGTAAATGTTTCTAGTTTCCAATCAATTTACCTGAGTTCCCCACCGGTGTGGCCATGATCAAAGTGAAACGGCAGAAAACGTATGAAGTTAGTTGGCAAGTTAGCATCCTAAAATATCTTCAGTATGATTGTAATTTTTTTGCGTGGTCCAATTGTATGTTTTGCTTCAAGTT
The DNA here is from genome assembly GCF_964340395.1 of Glandiceps talaboti. NCBI lineage: Eukaryota > Metazoa > Hemichordata > Enteropneusta > Spengelidae > Glandiceps > Glandiceps talaboti. The sequence continues at coordinate 2,418,681 of NC_135563.1, read as the reverse complement.
TCAATGCAATGGTACTGAGAATTGAGGAAGAAAGTTGTCCGTGGATCATGAGTCACAACTAAAACCCTTTCATATTTTAATGTGAAAACCAAACACTTTGATCCTTTAAAATAATTAACTTAACTTACTAGGAAGAGTTTTGTAAAACAAATTTACATGAGACAACACAATACTGGGTGTCTCTGTGGATCAGTTATGGTGAAAATGATTTACCATCATGCTCAAAATGATTATTACATCCGTTATATTTACACCTTGGCATGTTTGTCAATGATAAACAGCTGCTACACAGACCTAGATCTAGATGCCAGTGGACGTGTAGGACAACATGACATCACAAACAGGATGGATGGTGGCACACAGTGAGGCTGAACGTAGCAGAATGTTGCACATTTCAAAGTCACATACTTTAATATGTTTCATTTTATTTCTAAAATTCATATACATATCGATTAAAAACACAATGGTAAGCTATCTAAAAGTACAAATGTATTTGACTGGTTCTTTCCTTTAAGGACAGTATTAAAATGGAAAATATCTTTTGATAACAGAAGTATGAAATTAATAAAAGCACTGTTTGTGTGAAAGGTTTACAGAATATCACCTACCTTTACAAGTTCTTCATCATGGAAAGGAAACTGGTCAGTAACTCTGTTGTACTCCCCATCATTTACAACATACATCGATGTGTAGTTGTCTTCATCAAAAATATCACGAAATACTTGCACCCACTGCTTCATCAAGATCTCATTGTACTGGTCTTTAATTTCTACTAATAATTCTAACAGCTTGGATGAAGGGAAACCATACGTCTGTACACAGAGAGAGAGAGAGATAGATGATTAGTTGATTAATGGTGTCTACTAATAATTCTAACAGCTTGGATGAAGGGAAACCATACGTCTGTACACAGAGAGAGAGAGAGATAGATGATTAGTTGATTAATGGTGTCTACTAATAATTCTAACAGCTTGGATGAAGGGAAACCATACGTCTGTACAGAGAGAGAGAGAGAGATAGATGATTAGTTGATTAATGGTGTCTACTAATAATTCTAACAGCTTGGATGAAGGGAAACCATACGTCTGTACAGAGAGAGACAGAGAGAGATAGATGATTAGTTGATTAATGGTGTCTACTAATAATTCTAACAGCTTGGATGAAGGGAAACCATACGTCTGTACAGAGAGAGACAGAGAGAGATAGATGATTAGTTGGTTAATGGTGTCTACTAATAATTCTAACAGCTTGGATGAAGGGAAACCATACGTCTGTACAGAGAGAGACAGAGAGAGATAGATGATTAGTTGGTTAATGGTGTCTACTAATAATTCTAACAGCTTGGATGAAGGGAAACCATACGTCTGTACACAGAGAGAGAGAGAGATAGATGATTAGTTGATTAATGGTGTCTACTAATAATTCTAACAGCTTGGATGAAGGGAAACCATACGTCTGTACACACAGAGAGAGAGAGAGAGAGATGATTAGTTGGTTAATGGTGTCTACTAATAATTCTAACAGCTTGGATGAAGGGAAACCATACGTCTGTACAGAGAGAGAGAGAGAGAGAGAGATAGATGATTAGTTGGTTAATGGTGTCTACTAATAATTCTAACAGCTTGGATGAAGGGAAACCATACGTCTGTACAGAGAGAGAGATAGATGATTAGTTGATTAATGGTGTCTACTAATAATTCTAACAGCTTGGATGAAGGGAAACCATACGTCTGTACAGAGAGAGAGAGAGAGAGAGAGAGATAGATGATTAGTTGATTAATGGTGTCTACTAATAATTCTAACAGCTTGGATGAAGGGAAACCATACGTCTGTACACACAGAGAGAGAGAGAGATAGATAGATGATTAGTTGATTAATGGTGTCTACTAATAATTCTAACAGCTTGGATGAAGGGAAACCATACGTCTGTACAGAGAGAGAGAGAGAGAGATAGATGATTAGTTGATTAATGGTGTCTACTAATAATTCTAACAGCTTGGATGAAGGGAAACCATACGTCTGTACAGAGAGAGACAGATAGATGATTAGTTGGTTAATGGTGTCTACTAATAATTCTAACAGCTTGGATGAAGGGAAACCATACGTCTGTACACACAGAGAGAGATAGATGATTAGTTGGTTAATGGTGTCTACTAATAATTCTAACAGCTTGGATGAAGGGAAACCATACGTCTGTACACACAGAGAGAGAGATGATTAGTTGATTAATGGTGTCTACTAATAATTCTAACAGCTTGGATGAAGGGAAACCATACGTCTGTACACACAGAGAGAGATAGATGATTAGTTGATTAATGGTGTCTACTAATAATTCTAACAGCTTGGATGAAGGGAAACCATACGTCTGTACACACAGAGAGAGAGAGAGAGAGAGAGAGAGATAGATGATTAGTTGATTAATGGTGTCTACTAATAATTCTAACAGCTTGGATGAAGGGAAACCATACGTCTGTACAGAGAGAGAGAGACAGAGAGAGATAGATGATTAGTTGGTTAATGGTGTCTACTAATAATTCTAACAGCTTGGATGAAGGGAAACCATACGTCTGTACACAGAGAGAGAGACAGAGAGAGATAGATGATTAGTTGGTTAATGGTGTCTACTAATAATTCTAACAGCTTGGATGAAGGGAAACCATACGTCTGTACACAGAGAGAGAGACAGAGAGAGATAGATGATTAGTTGGTTAATGGTGTCTACTAATAATTCTAACAGCTTGGATGAAGGGAAACCATACGTCTGTACACACAGAGAGAGATAGATGATTAGTTGGTTAATGGTGTCTACTAATAATTCTAACAGCTTGGATGAAGGGAAACCATACGTCTGTACACACAGAGAGAGATAGATGATTAGTTGGTTAATGGTGTCTACTAATAATTCTAACAGCTTGGATGAAGGGAAACCATACGTCTGTACACAGAGAGAGAGAGAGAGAGAGAGAGAGAGAGATAGATGATTAGTTGGTTAATGGTGTCTACTAATAATTCTAACAGCTTGGATGAAGGGAAACCATACGTCTGTACACAGAGAGAGAGAGAGAGAGAGAGAGAGAGAGAGAGAGAGAGAGAGATAGATGATTAGTTGATTAATGGTGTCTACTAATAATTCTAACAGCTTGGATGAAGGGAAACCATACGTCTGTACACACAGAGAGAGAGAGAGATAGATGATTAGTTGATTAATGGTGTCTACTAATAATTCTAACAGCTTGGATGAAGGGAAACCATACGTCTGTACAGAGAGAGAGAGAGAGAGAGAGAGAGATAGATGATTAGTTGGTTAATGGTGTCTACTAATAATTCTAACAGCTTGGATGAAGGGAAACCATATGTCTGTACACACAGAGAGAGATAGATGATTAGTTGGTTAATGGTGTCTACTAATAATTCTAACAGCTTGGATGAAGGGAAACCATACGTCTGTACAGAGAGAGAGATAGATGATTAGTTGATTAATGGTGTCTACTAATAATTCTTAACAGCTTGGATGAAGGGAAACCACATGTCTATACACACAGAGACAGAGAGAGATGATTAGCTGGTGTCTACTAGTATGTGTAATTGTAACAGCTTGGATGAAGGGAAACCATGTATATACAGAGAGAGACAGAGAGAGATGATTAGCTGGTTAATGACATCTCACTTCTATCTTACACATAGTGTCTTATTAATGATATATCTTTTCTGTTGCTTATGGTGCATCGTCTGGTGAAATGTTTGCCCCTTTTTTGCTCTTTTCTGTTTGATGATTGGATACATACTTCTCAAGTTATTTCTTTGGAATGAGTAGAAAATTATGTGCTTGAAGGCAAAAGTCGAAAATATCAGCCCAGTATTAAAATTAGATCAGTATCTGTTGGCACTGAGAACACTGTACTGTGATATAGCAAGTCTTTGTGTACCTGGTCTTATGTTGTCATTGTATGCCCAATATATGTTGGAAGTGTAATACATTAGCATAAACACAGAAGACTTCCTAGTTTATTAGTGCAACAGAAAGTGATACATGTAATAATCACTGGACATTGGTCATTTTCACGATTGTTCAGCTATTTCAGAAGTATCACCATGGTGATGGTGCTTGTGAACTGGTTACTATATTGACTACAGGCATAGTGCTATGATATCACATACATGTTGCCTTGTGAACTGGTTACCATTTGGACTACATGCATAAGGCTATGATATCACAAACATGTTGCCTTGTGAACTGGTTACCATTTGGACTACATATGCATAGGGCTATGATATCACAAACATTTTGCTTGTCTACTGGTTACCATTTGGACTACATATGCATAGGGCTATGATATCACTGACACCATTGTATTAACTTGACTGAAAGAGAACATAGCTCATACCATTGCAGAATGTCATAAGTGTATGTTCATTGGCACTTGTAAAAAAAGTTGTGCAAAATACCTACCAGATAACTCACTAATATAAATGCATCACTGATAAACAGATGCTTTAAATTTTATAGCAAAATGCTTGAAAACAGGAACAGCAATGAGCATGTGTCATTAAAAATGTCCATGAATGTCAGTAGTCATATTGCAAGGCTACCATTACAGACTGTCTGGGGAAAGAATTAGTTCACATGTGTTCAAAATAGGCATTTCTAGACCAGTGTTACAAGGACTGTGGTTTTGATGAACCACTATGTTTGTCTTGCAGCTAACACTTTTGCTGTCAAGCAGGGGTGCATCAACACTTTCATTTTCCTGAAAAATGTTGATCTTCCTCTGAGACAAAAATGTCAAAGTAGTGATGTGTCTTATTTAGCACTGCAGCTAGTAGAATGAGAGACAGTATTAGACTTACTGTAATTGTATGACTGAATAATACAATCAGATTCTTGATGGTCAGTAGAAGTGTTGCATCTGTACAGTACGCCTGAAAAAAACAACAAATATAAATATTGGATTATTCTAAGTTTACTTTTTACTTTCTTCAAGAGGACCAGCAGTGTACAAATTAATTCACAATTCTTAAAGCAGTGTACAAATTAATTCACAATTCTTAAAGCAGTGTTCTGCTAAGGTTACCAACTAGTGGGGACAAAGGCCCCTTGGTTGCAAAGAAAGTGGGGTCATTTGACAGGGAGTGGGGTCACTATTATGTATTGTTTATGAAATCATATATATTACCTCAGACCACTATAGAGACATCGTGGTCTGAGGTATTCTATTACACATAGACTATTACCTATAACTACATAAAAAAAAATTCCATTCACAATAACAGTTCCCAGTAAGCTATATTTTGAAAATTGTGTGCTACACATTACACCTTAGAAAAAGAAGGCAATTAAAATATGTAAATTTAAGTCATTTCTACAGAGTATATTATATATTGTTTAGAAAGATTGGACAGCCAGCTTGTCACAATTTGAATATCAATGAATAGCAGTGCTCAAATTTATGATTCCTTTTTTCAGACAAGGACAAAGAACAACTTCAAAATAAGTCACAGTGAACATATGATTGAATAAAAACTTTAAGAAATCCTAATCTTGTAACCACTTGTTTCATTTTTAGAACTGTTACACTGCTGTTTCAAATTTATGACAAGAGTTTAAGAAAAAACAACATTTTGAGAGAAAAAAACTCCCTGACTTTAAAAAGTACCAAATGTGAACGAAAAACTTACAAATAACACAGTCAAACAAACTTTAAAATAATTTATTTTTATTAATTACTGTCACTAGCTGTGTAACATGATTTGGTCCTGCTATATCAAATGACAGTATTAGTTACATACTGTAAACTTGATACTGAAAGCTGACATTAGGTGTCCTTGAAACTCTGAAATCTTGAACTAAAACTATCAACAACGTCAACGTTAGGATGCATGATGCTTTGTAATACCACTGTAATTATTTTCTGATTTGCATAACAAGTTCATTCTTTATGTCAGACCGGGCACACATGCATCGGCTGTCTATAGTGGCCATGCCAGTGATTACACATTGATTCAGTGCCCAACATTCATGTGTCACTGTCAACATCATGCAAAACGATCCCCTAACACAGCTTTTTCGGAATCAAAATTCACATGTACATGTGCTCATTTTGTTTCCATTTAACTAGCCCATCAAAAAATGAAAATCACACTCCGTCCCATAAAATTTGGTTTACTAAAAGGCTTCTGTGGCAGATAATTGTCCCAATTTCCCGAACCTTCTGTGTTTTGTACACGTCAGTGAGCAGGTCAGAGGTTGCGACAGTGCATGCACGGTAGACAAAACCTGTGAAAAAAGACGTCCATTATGGCGTCTCTCATCTACTCCATCTAATTATTCAATTGTAGATTAAGTTTATCAAAGTTGATCTTTTTGTTGCAATTTTTATGTTAACAATTCATTTTATAAATAGAACTGTGCGTTGTCACTGTATCTTATATGATGTCAAACTGTCCCTTTATACGGAGTCAGTATACTTTTCGTGGGATTGAAGCCAGGGTCCCGCCCTGGACTTAGGACATTTTGATGTCTGCTGTAAAATGAATGCGCCCAAGTGATATACAGGAAACAATGCAAGTTTGAATATATGTTACATATCTCTGTTAATATAAGGGTTTAGAACATTTCGTAAAAAACATTAAATAGAAAGAAATGAAACTTACTGAATGAGTTCTGAGTATTGCCACAATTTTGTGTAAAGACATATCCCAGAGTTCATTGAGGTATTCCCTAGTAACCAAGCCCTGCGTCGTGCTAAGAATGTGATCCTCAACAACAAAGAAACTGAAACAGACACGAAATTGATTTAATTAAACATCTTGTTTTCAGATAGACAAGGTAAACATGTGGGTGATAAGATAGCAGTGTGTATGCAGGACAGTGTTGTTACCTTGGTAAGGGAAGACAGTGTTGTTACCTTGGTAAGGGAAGATAGTGTTGTTACCTTGTTCATTCTTCAGTGGTACATGTAAGATAACGTCACAAAGACTGCCCTCTAGTGTTTATCTTAGAGATGCAGAGAGTGAAACAAGTGAACAGTATACTACTTTGTAGTTGATGAACATTTACATGTATGCTATCACAGACAAGACTAGTTCTCCAACGTAATGGCAGACAGGTTTGAACATTTACATGTATGCTATCACAGACAAGACTAGTTCTCCAACGTAATGGCAGACAGGTTTGAACATTTACATGTATGCTATCACAGACAAGACTAGTTCTCCAATGTAATGGCAGACAGGTTTGAACATTTACATGTATGCTATCACAGACAAGACTAGTTCTCCAACGTAATGGCAGACAGGTTTGAACATTTACATGTATGCTATCACAGACAAGACTAGTTCTCCAATGTAATGGCAGACAGGTTTGAACATTTACATGTATGCTATCACAGACAAGACTAGTTCTCCAACGTAATGGCAGACAGGTTTGAACATTTACATGTATGCTATCACACACAAAACTAGTTCTCCAATGTAATGGCAGACAGGTTTGAACATTTACATGTATACTATCACAGACAAGACTAGTTCTCCAACGTAATGGCAGACAGGTTTGAACATTTACATGTATGCTATCACAGACAAGACTAGTTCTCCAACGTAATGGCAGACAGGTTTGAACATTTACATGTATACTATCACAGACAAGACTAGTTCTCCAACGTAATGGCAGACAGGTTTGAACATTTACATGTATGCTATCACAGATAAGACTAGTTCTCCAACGTAATGGCAGACAGGTTTGAACATTTACATGTATACTATCACAGACAAGACTAGTTCTCCAACGTAATGGCAGACAGGTTTGAACATTTACATGTATGCTATCACAGATAAGACTAGTTCTCCAACGTAATGGCAGACAGGTTTGAACATTTACATGTATGCTATCACAGACAAGACTAGTTCTCCAACGTAATGGCAGTCAGGTTTGAACATTTACATGTATGCTATCACAGACAAGACTAGTTCTCCAATGTAATGGCAGACAGGTTTGAACATTTACATGTATGCTATCACAGACAAGACTAGTTCTCCAACGTAATGGCAGACAGGTTTGAACATTTACATGTATGCTATCACAGACAAGACTAGTTCTCCAACGTAATGGCAGACAGGTTTGAACATTTACATGTATGCTATCACAGACAAGACTAGTTCTCCAATGTAATGGCAGACAGGTTTGAACATTTACATGTATGCTATCACAGACAAGACTAGTTCTCCAACGTAATGGCAGACAGGTTTGAACATTTACATGTATGCTATCACACACAAAACTAGTTCTCCAATGTAATGGCAGACAGGTTTGAACATTTACATGTATGCTATCACAGACAAGACTAGTTCTCCAACGTAATGGCAGACAGGTTTGAACATTTACATGTATGCTATCACAGACAAGACTAGTTCTCCAATGTAATGGCAGACAGGTTTGAACATTTACATGTATGCTATCACAGACAAGACTAGTTCTCCAACGTAATGGCAGACAGGTTTGAACATTTACATGTATGCTATCACAGACAAGACTAGTTCTCCAACGTAATGGCAGACAGGTTTGAATTTTCACAAACAAATTAACAGGAAAAGTTAAAAATGTTGTGACTGGACAAAGTGATGAACATAGTGTATAATATAGGTAAATGATCACTTAACATTACAATAGATTGTATGTATGTATGTATGTAGAGAGAAATCAAAGAAAATACTTACCCGAGAATTTGATGAAAATATTTCAAATAGCCATTTAATGATTCATACTGTAACAGTACAGATGAAAACACAAAATATTAGCAACAAGGAAACTTGATATATACAAACCGAGAATTTAACTGTATGGGCTAAACCATTTAACATCTGAGAGGGGACCCAGGAGAACAAAAGTGATATTGGCCAAAAGTAAATATTGTACTTTGGAGTTGACAAAATCAAGAAAATGTTTCTTTCTGCAAAGAGGGTTATATACCTAAAAAAAATGGGATGCAAGAATTGAAAGTATATCATAGTTGTAAAATGTATTACTATGACTACAGGTATTTCAGAATTTGTCATCTTCAATGACTGAAGTATTAGGGAACAAGTCAATTGAAAGTGATGGGTACAGCCTGTAATTTCATGGATCTAGATGATTTAAAAGGTTTTGTTGAATCATTTCTAGTCAAAGTTCATGCTAAAAAATATAATGTAACAAACCATGGTAAGTCTTATTGCAAAATAAACACCTTTCTTGTAAATGCTTCAAATTGGATTATGTCTTAAAACACGTATGGAGTAACTAGTTTTGTATCTAAGTAGGTCTGCCAGCGGAAACTGGGATTTAACTGTAGGAAGCTTTCAGTCATGAAGTGGGGTGGGGTGGGGTGGGGTGGGGTGGGGTAGGGCTAGGATTGAAATCAGGGAGTTTTCAGTCATGGGGTGGGGTGGGGTTAAGGCTGGGATTGAAATCAGGAAGCATTTGGTCATGGGGTGGGGAGGGGTTAATAATAATAATAATAATAATAATAATAATAACTTTATTTGTCATGTCGATCATGAAATTTTCGTTGCATTGACAGAAAACAGACAAACTACATATCCACACAGTTTACATTAAACTTAAATACATAGTCCATGAAAAATAAGTTAGGATTACAATACATATAAATACATACAGACAGTATATTAGCGGTTACATGTTAATGATGTTAGTTACATGTTAAGGCTGGGATTGAAATCAGGAAGCTTTTGGTCATGGGGTGGGGTGGGGTGTAAGGGCTGAGAAAATGTGACTTACCATATTATTTGGTGGTTGTAGTGCAAGTCTTGCTTGTTTCTTTCTCTGTGATCTATAATAGGTTTCAAACTGTTCCCTAGAACCCAGCACTGAATATATATGTAAGCATCTATATACTGGGGCATAATCCACCATATCCTGTGCATTGGCTTCCTATCATCAAACACAGACAGTGATAAGGTCAATACTCAACCTTAGAAACACTACAAATAAGTTATCAAGTGAGAGAGATTGAATAAACTGATATCAACCTCCCCAGTAGTAACTTAGTGATGAACAGTTCATTATTACTTCACTATCTATTAATACAACAAGAAATATAATAATAACTTGCTTTACTTTTTTCAATTAACTTTGTCTAGAAGTAGAAAAATTGTGGTAATGTTAGCCCAGTCAGACAGTGCTAGTCTAATGTTAGCCCAGTCAGACAGTGTCAGTCTAATGTTAGCCCAGTCAGACAGTGTCTATCTAATGTTAGCCCAGTCAGACAGTGTCAGTGTAATGTTAGCCCAGTCAGACAGTGCTAGTCTTATGTTAGCCCAGTCAGACAGTGTCAGTCTAATGTTAGCCCAGTCAGACAGTGTCAGTCTAATGTTAGCCCAGTCAGACAGTGCTAGTCTAATGTTAGCCCAGTCAGACAGTGCTAGTCTACTGTTAGCCCAGTCAGACAGTGTCAGTCTAATGTTAGCCCAGTCAGACAGTGTCAGTTAGCCCAGTCAGACAGTGACAGTCTAATGTTAACCCAGTCAGACACTGTCAGTCTAATGTTAGCCCAGTCAGACAGTGCTAGTCTAATGTTAGCCCAGTCAGACAGTGTCAGTCTAATGTTAGCCCAGTCAGACAGTGCTAGTCTAATGTTAGCCCACCCAGACAGTGTCAGTCTAATGTTAGCCCAGTCAGACAGTGCCAGTCTAATGTTAGCCCAGTCAGACAGTGTCAGTCTAATGTTAGCCCAGTCAGACAGTGTCAGTCTAATGTTAGCCCAGTCAGACAGTGCTAGTCTAATGTTAGCCCAGTCAGACAGTGCTAGTCTAATGTTAGCCCAGTCAGACAGTGCTAGTCTAATGTTAGCCCAGTCAGACAGTGTCAGTCTAATGTTAGCCCAGTCAGACAGTGTCAGTCTAATGTTAGCCCAGTCAGACAGTGTCAGTCTAATGTTAGCCCAGTCAGACAGTGCTAGTCTAATGTTAGCCCAGTCAGACAGTGCTAGTCTAATGTTAGCCCAGTCAGACAGTGTCAGTCTAATGTTAGCCCAGTCAGACAGTGTCAGTCTAATGTTAGCCCAGTCAGACAGTGTCAGTCTAATGTTAGCCCAGTCAGACAGTGCTAGTCTAATGTTAGCCCAGTCAGACAGTGCTAGTCTAATGTTAGCCCAGTCAGACAGTGTCAGTCTAATGTTAGCCCAGTCAGACAGTGTCAGTCTAATGTTAGCCCAGTCAGACAGTGCCAGTCTAATGTTAGCCCAGTCAGACAGTGTCTATCTAATGTTAGCCCAGTCAGACAGTGCCAGTCTAATGTTAGCCCAGTCAGACAGTGCTAGTCTAATGTTAGCCCAGTCAGACAGTGCTAGTCTTATGTTAGCCCAGTCAGACAGTGTCAGTCTAATGTTAGCCCAGTCAGACACGTCCCAGTCAGACAGTGCTAGTCTAATGTTAGCCCAGTCAGACAGTGTCAGTCTAATGTTAGCCCAGTCAGACAGTGCCAGTCTAATGTTAGCCCAGTCAGACAGTGTCAGTCTAATGTTAGCCCAGTCAGACAGTGCTAGTCTAATGTTAGCCCAGTCAGACAGTGTCTATCTAATGTTAGCCCAGTCAGACAGTGCTAGTCTTATGTTAGCCCAGTCAGACAGTGTCAGTCTAATGTTAGCCCAGTCAGACAGTGCCAGTCTAATGTTAGCCCAGTCAGACAGTGTCTATCTAATGTTAGCCCAGTCAGACAGTGTCAGTCTAATGTTAGCCCAGTCAGACAGTGCTAGTCTAATCTTAGCCCAGTCAGACAGTGCTAGTCTAATGTTAGCCCAGTCAGACAGTGTCTATCTAATGTTAGCCCAGTCAGACAGTGTCTATCTAATGTTAGCCCAGTCAGAGTGTCAGTCTAATGTTAGCCCAGTCAGACAGTGCTAGTCTAATGTTAGCCCAGTCAGACAGTGCTAGTCTAATGTTAGCCCAGTCAGACAGTGCTAGTCTTATGTTAGCCCAGTCAGACAGTGTCTATCTAATGTTAGCCCAGTCAGACAGTGCCAGTCTAATGTTAGCCCAGTCAGACAGTGTCTATCTAATGTTAGCCCAGTCAGACAGTGCTAGTCTAATGTTAGCCCAGTCAGACAGTGCAAGTCTTATGTTAGCCCAGTCAGACAGTGTCTATCTAATGTTAGCCCAGTCAGACAGTGCCAGTCTAATGTTAGCCCAGTCAGACAGTGTCTATCTAATGTTAGCCCAGTCAGACAGTGTCAGTCTAATGTTAGCCCAGTCAGACAGTGTCAGTCTTATGTTAGCCCAGTCAGACAGTGCTAGTCTAATGTTAGCCCAGTCAGACAGTGCCAGTCTAATGTTAGCCCAGTCAGACAGTGTCAGTCTACTGTTAGCCCAGTCAGACAGTGTCAGTCTAATGTTAGCCCAGTCAGACAGTGTCAGTCTAATGTTAGCCCAGTCAGACAGTGTCTATCTAATGTTAGCCCAGTCAGACAGTGTCAGTCTAATGTTAGCCCAGTCAGACAGTGTCAGTCTACTGTTAGCCCAGTCAGACAGTGTCAGTCTAATGTTAGCCCAGTCAGACAGTGTCAGTCTAATGTTAGCCCAGTCAGAAAGTGCCAGACTAATGTTAGCCCAGTCAGACAGTGTCAGTCTAATGTTAGCCCAGTCAGACAGTGTCAGTCTAATGTTAGCCCAGTCATACAGTGCTAGTCTAATGTTAGCCCAGTCAGACAGTGTCAGTCTAATGTTAGCCCAGTCAGACAGTGCCAGTCTAATGTTAGCCCAGTCAGACAGTGTCTATCTAATGTTAGCCCAGTCAGACAGTGTCAGTCTAATGTTAGCCCAGTCAGACAGTGCTAGTCTAATGTTAGCCCAGTCAGACAGTGCTAGTCTAATGTTAGCCCAGTCAGACAGTGTCTATCTAATGTTAGCCCAGTCAGACAGTGTCTATCTAATGTTAGCCCAGTCAGAGTGTCAGTCTAATGTTAGCCCAGTCAGACAGTGCTAGTCTAATGTTAGCCCAGTCAGACAGTGCTAGTCTAATGTTAGCCCAGTCAGACAGTGCTAGTCTTATGTTAGCCCAGTCAGACAGTGTCTATCTAATGTTAGCCCAGTCAGACAGTGCCAGTCTAATGTTAGCCCAGTCAGACAGTGTCTATCTAATGTTAGCCCAGTCAGACAGTGCTAGTCTAATGTTAGCCCAGTCAGACAGTGCAAGTCTTATGTTAGCCCAGTCAGACAGTGTCTATCTAATGTTAGCCCAGTCAGACAGTGCCAGTCTAATGTTAGCCCAGTCAGACAGTGTCTATCTAATGTTAGCCCAGTCAGACAGTGTCAGTCTAATGTTAGCCCAGTCAGACAGTGTCAGTCTTATGTTAGCCCAGTCAGACAGTGCTAGTCTAATGTTAGCCCAGTCAGACAGTGCCAGTCTAATGTTAGCCCAGTCAGACAGTGTCAGTCTACTGTTAGCCCAGTCAGACAGTGTCAGTCTAATGTTAGCCCAGTCAGACAGTGTCAGTCTAATGTTAGCCCAGTCAGACAGTGTCTATCTAATGTTAGCCCAGTCAGACAGTGTCAGTCTAATGTTAGCCCAGTCAGACAGTGTCAGTCTACTGTTAGCCCAGTCAGACAGTGTCAGTCTAATGTTAGCCCAGTCAGACAGTGTCAGTCTAATGTTAGCCCAGTCAGAAAGTGCCAGTCTAATGTTAGCCCAGTCAGACAGTGTCAGTCTAATGTTAGCCCAGTCAGACAGTGTCAGTCTAATGTTAGCCCAGTCATACAGTGCTAGTCTAATGTTAGCCCAGTCAGACAGTGTCAGTCTAATGTTAGCCCAGTCAGACAGTGTCAGTGTAATGTTAGCCCTGTCAGACATCATCATCATCATCATTAATTAAAGTCGATTTCTTCCCCCTGACGGGGGGTCACCGACTGTCCTTCTTTCCATGTGGCAATCACATTCCTCCACCTCTGCCTGTTCCCATAGTCATTGATGTTCAATCCAATCTGTTTACATTGTCCTTCCACCATACTCCTCCATGTCAGCTTTGGTCGCCCTCTCCCTCTTTTTCCATCCACCTCCAGATTCCATGCCCTCTTCACTCCTTCTCCCTCATCTTTCCTCAGCACATGTCCACACCATCTCAGAGAGCTACGCCTTGCTACCTCCACAATTGACTCACCTAGACCTAGCCGTTCCATTAGCACCCCTGAGCCAACCCTGTCACTCAATTTGACACCACATATCTTTCTAACCATAGCTCTCTCTGCTATCCTCAAGATACCCTCTTCCACTGCTCTCATCACCCATGTTTCTGCCGCATATGTCATAACTGGCCTCACACATGCCTTGTAAATCCGACCTTTCATTGCTAGAGTTAGCCTACAACCACATAGTATGGATTCAAGGTCTCTGAACTTCCTCCATCCGAGTCCCACTCTTTTTGTCACTGCAAGCTCACTGCCTCCTGCACCATCTAAGGTATCACCCAGATAACAGAACTCTTTCACTCGGTCCAGTTCCTGCAGCCTTTCACTTACAGCACTTGCATGCTCCGGGTTATCACCAACAAACTCTCCGCCTCGTAGGCATTTCCAACACTCATAATCTGTTGCCATCACACTTGTCACTCTCCTTACTCCTGCACACCTTCCATGAATCCATTTCCTGCACTTCGTACACAGTATCGAATTTCTCATTACTCTCCTATGACAAATCCCACATGGGTCAATCTTTGCTTTTGCCCTGACTTCATTGCCTGCTGCACACTCCATGATCTTCGTCTTTCCCATGTTCACTTTCAGACCCTTTCCTTCGAAAGCACATCTCCAAGCAGTAAATAGCCTCTCCAGTTCCTCCATGGACTCTGCCATCAACACCAGGTCATCTGCATAGAGAAGCTCGAACAACTCCCCCTTTCGCACCTCTTCAGACAGCACATCTACAACTACTGCAAACAGAAGTGGCGAAAGTGCTGACCCCTGATGTACACCCACTCCTACCCTAAATTCATCAGACAACCCTGATCCCACTCTGACTCTGGTCTTTGCATTCTCGTACAGCTTCATAACCGCTCTAACCAACACTTCCGGTACCATTCTCTTTCTCAAAGCCCACTCTATCACACTCCGTGGCACTCGATCAAAGGCTTTCTCCAAGTCTACAAAACACATCCACAGCTTCTTCCGTTTCTCCAGGTAACGCTCCTGCACTCTTCTTACAATAAATATTGCATCAGTTGTGCCCCTCCCTGGCATAAAACCATATTGCATCCCATCGATCTTGACTATTGCCCTCAGTCTGCTTTCAATTGCCCTTTCCACTACTTTCATTCCATGCTCCAACAGCTTCACTCCTCTATAAGACCCACATTCCATTGGATTACCTTTTCCTTTAAAGATCGGCACCAGGATGCTGCACTTCCACTCCTCTGGTATACTACTCCCTTCCAAAATTTTATTCGCCACCTCGACCAATACTTGCCAACCATGATCCAATGCCATCAAATACTCTTTTGTTATTCCAGATGGACCACCTGCCTTTCCATTTCTCATGTTCTTCAGAGCTTGGTCTATTTCTTTCCTATCAAACAATTTTACTGGTCCCTCAATTGGGTTAGCTTCAGCTAACCCGTCCCATGCATTTTCCACATTCATTATGCCCTCCATATGCTCCTTCCATACCATTTTCTTTTCTTCTTCCTCAAATACTATCCGCCCATTCTTGTCTTTTAGGCATCCTCCCCCACAAACATCAGTATTCTCTTTCTTAATCATTCGAATTTTCCTGAAGATGCTGTTCCTATCTCCTTCTAACTGCTGGATCTCATCTTTTGCAGCCTTTTTCATCGCTGTTGCTACTTCCTTTCTAGCTCTCTTTTTATCTTTCCTATACAGGCTCTTATTCTCTTCAGTTGGGTCCTTCTTCCACCTTAGAAAACTTTCCTTCTTTT
Source organism: Glandiceps talaboti (assembly GCF_964340395.1). Lineage (NCBI taxonomy): Eukaryota > Metazoa > Hemichordata > Enteropneusta > Spengelidae > Glandiceps > Glandiceps talaboti. Next base: position 2,402,767 of record NC_135563.1, on the reverse strand, counting down.
TACTTATCGCACCTTGCACCTTGTCATCCCACCACCATGTTACACCATGTGGTGGCTTTCCCTTGCTAACCCCACATACTTCCTGTGCTGACTGTACAGCACATTTTCTGTACTTGCTCCACGCATCAAGTTCTTCACATTCCTTATATAATACATTCATCCTTTCCTCAAATTTCTCTCTTACTGTTTTGTCCTGCAGCTTCCAGATTTTAACCCGTTTCACCTGAGGTCTTTTCCTCACTCTCCTCCTTATTTCTAGTTTATCCACATCAGCTACCACCAGGCTATGCTGGAGCTCACCTGGTATCACCTTTATATTCCACACCTTTCGTCTGTGCGTCTGCTGCATCAAGATAAAATCAATCTCTGTTTCAGATCCTCCAGACCTGAACGTTGCTTTATGCTTCTTCTTGAACCAAGTGTTCAGAGTCACCAAGCTAGCCTCTGTGCAGAATTCAAGTAATCTTCGACCACCAGTATTTCTGGCACCAATGCCATAACCTCCATGAACTCCATCAAAACCATCAGACCTAGCACCCACATGTCCATTGAAGTCCCCACCTATTAGTAGAATCTCTGTGGATCTTGCTAGATCCACTTCCAATCTTAACTTCTCATAGAATTCGTCTTTCATAGCCTCATCAAGTCCTGCTTGTGGGGCATACCCACAGACCACTCTCACCAGCTGCTTTCCAAACAACATCACAAGAGCAACCAGCCTATCATTGACCCTTCTGACATCCATTACCTTCTCAACTAGTTCTTCTTTTACCATAATGCCAACTCCAGCCGCCCCCTCACTACCTGACCAAAAAAGCTTGTATCGGCAACCCTTAGCCCCAATGAATCTGGCACCACCTCCTTTCCACCTCACCTCCTGTACACAGCACACATCCACCCTCCTTCTCATTAACTCTGCTGCTATCTCCATACTTCTCCCTACCATCGATCCCACATTCCAACTTCCAAACCTAAGTCTGCCATGGACATCTGGCACATTGCCGTCATAATAAAGAACAGGTCTTCCCAAGACTTCCTTAGGGTTTACACCTTCCTGTTTGTCGTAGGCAGGTGCCGCCCACGGCAGCCTTCGGGCTGGCTGCTGCCCACGTTTGTTTCTCACCATACTGAAAGAATTATTGGTGCAGAGGTTTTATGGCCGGATGCCCTTCCTGACGCCAACCACAGATTTAGGCGGTGGGCCTAGCCTTCGCCTAAAGAGGCATACCCTACAAGGCAGCAGGGGGAGTTTACATCAGAGCTACCATCTCCTAGCCTTTGCCTAAGAAGCATACCCTGCAAGGCAGTAGGGGGAATTGAGTTCAGTTTCCATCTTCTTATCCATGAGCTGGCTAAGCTAAGGTCCATGGACAGGCCTTCATGATACCGGAGGACCATTTCTACCAGTAGGGACTTGTCCGGTGCCACCGGATCCTTGCTGGGGTAAGGTTCTACCCCTCAGTAACATGACGGATGTAGTTTAATGTCATACCCAGGACATTGCTAGTCTAATGTTAGCCCAGTCAGACAGTGTCAGTTAGCCCAGTCAGACAGTGACAGTCTAATGTTAACCAAGTCAGACACTGTCAGTCTAATGTTAGCCCAGTCAGACAGTGTCAGTCTAATGTTAGCCCAGTCAGACAGTGTCAGTCTAATGTTAGCCCAGTCAGACAGTGCTAGTCTAATGTTAGCCCAGTCAGACAGTGCTAGTCTACTGTTAGCCCAGTCAGACAGTGTCTATCTAATGTTAGCCTAGTCAGACAGTGCTAGTCTAATGTTAGCCCAGTCAGACAGTGTCAGTCTAATGTTAGCCCAGTCAGACAGTGTCTGTCTAATGTTAGCCCAGTCAGACAGTGCTAGTCTAATGTTAGCCCAGTCAGACAGTGTCAGTCTAATGTTAGCCCAGTCAGACAGTGTCAGTCTAATGTTAGCCCAGTCATACAGTGCTAGTCTAATGTTAGCCCAGTCAGACAGTGTCAGTTAGCCCAGTCAGACAGTGACAGTCTAATGTTAACCCAGACAGTGTCAGTCTAATGTTAGCCCAGTCAGACAGTGCTAGTCTAATGTTAGCCCAGTCAGACAGTGTCAGTCTAATGTTAGCCCAGTCAGACAGTGCTAGTCTAATGTTAGCCCAGTCAGACAGTGTCAGTCTAATGTTAGCCCAGTCAGACAGTGCTAGTCTAATGTTATCCCAGTCAGACAGTGTCAGTCTAATGTTAGCCCAGTCAGACAGTGCTAGTCTAATGTTAGCCCAGTCAGACAGTGTCAGTCTAATGTTAGCCCAGTCAGACACTGTCAGTCTAATGTTAGCCCAGTCAGACACTGTCAGTCTAATGTTAGCTCAGTCAGACACTGCTAGTCTAATGTTAGCCCACCCAGACAGTGTCAGTCTAATGTTAGCCCAGTCAGACAGTGTCAGTCTAATGTTAGCCCAGTCAGACAGTGTCTATCTAATGTTAGCCCACCCAGACAGTGTCAGTCTAATGTTACCCCACCCAGACAGTGTCTATCTAATGTTAGCCCAGTCAGACAGTGCCAGTCTAATGTTAGCCCAGTCAGACAGTGCTAGTCTAATGTTAGCCCAGTCAGACAGTGCTAGTCTAATGTTAGCCCAGTCAGACAGTGTCTATCTAATGTTAGCCCACCCAGACAGTGTCAGTCTAATGTTAGCCCAGTCAGACAGTGTCAGTCTAATGTTAGCCCAGTCAGACAGTGTCAGTCTAATGTTAGCCCAGTCAGACAGTGTCTATCTAATGTTAGCCCAGTCAGACAGTGTCTATCTAATGTTAGCCCAGTCAGACAGTGTCTATCTAATGTTAGCCCAGTCAGACAGTGTCAATCTAATGTTAGCCCAGTCAGACAGTGTCTATCTAATGTTAGCCCAGTCAGACAGTGTCTATCTAATGTTAGCCCAGTCAGACAGTGTCAATCTTATGTTAGCCCAGTCAGACAGTGTCTATCTAATGTTAGCCCAGTCAGACAGTGTCTATCTAATGTTACATTGTACCCCACCCAGACAGTGTCTGTCTAATGTTAGCCAATGTGATACTAGTCCACTGTTAGCCCAGTCAGACAGTGTCTATCTAATGTTAGCCCAGTCAGACAGTGCCAGTCTACTGTTAGCCCAGTCAGACAGTGTCAGTCTAATGTTAGCCCAGTCAGACAGTGTCAGTCTAATGTTACCCAACCCAGACAGTGTCAGTCTAATGTTAGCCCAGTCAGACAGTGTCAGTCTAATGTTAGCCCAGTCAGACAGTGCTAGTCGTATGTTAGCCCAGTCAGACAGTGTCAGTCTAATGTTAGCCCAGTCAGACAGTGTCAGTCTAATGTTAGCCCAGTCAGACAGTGTCAGTCTAATGTTAGCCCAGTCAGACAGTGTCTATCTAATGTTAGCCAAGTCAGACAGTGCCAGTCTACTGTTAGCCCAGTCAGACAGTGTCAGTCTAATGTTAGCCCAGTCAGACAGTGTCAATCTAATGTTAGCCCAGTCAGACAGTGTCAGTCTAATGTTAGCCCAGTCAGACAGTGTCAATCTAATGTTAGCCCAGTCAGACAGTGTCAGTCTAATGTTAGCCCAGTCAGACAGTGTCAGTCTAATGTTAGCCCAGTCAGACAGTGTCAGTCTAATGTTAGCCCAGTCAGACAGTGTCTATCTAATGTTAGCCCAGTCAGACAGTGCTAGTCTACTGTTAGCCCAGTCAGACAGTGTCAGTCTAATGTTAGCCCAGTCAGACAGTGCTAGTCTAATGTTAGCCCAGTCAGACAGTGTCAGTCTAATGTTAGCCCAGTCAGACAGTGTCTATCTAATGTTAGCCCAGTCAGACAGTGCTAGTCTAATGTTAGCCCAGTCAGACAGTGTCTATCTAATGTTAGCCCAGTCAGTCAGTGCTAGTCTAATGTTAGCCCAGTCAGACAGTGTCAGTCTAATGTTAGCCCAGTCAGACAGTGTCAGTCTAATGTTAGCCTATATGATGGTAGTCACAGTGACTTGAAAACACACTGACTAAAGACTATAGTTGATAACATTATTAACACTCATTAAAAGTTATTCTCACAGAATATTTACCATTTTTGGGTCATAGGTCTGGACCACAAGATCATGAGTGATCAGGACTGAAGGTCAAAGGACAGTATTACATACCTCTTCCTCTTCTTCATCTAGCACCTCATCATCATCATCATCATCATCAGTGAAAGGATTTGTATTTTGATGACTGTCTGATTCAGCTGGACTAAATGGACTACTTCTGTCTTTACTACTCATTCCTATACCTTCCTTTAACAGATTGTCTTCTGTATTTCTTTGTTTCTGTGCCTATTAAAGAGATACAATGTATTCATACATGTCAATATAATATAATGTAGCATGGTGGAATGGCTGGCTTAGAATTTATAAACTGCTGGTTTGGGCTTTGCCATTACCATTAGTTTATGAATGGCTGAAGTCATTGCTGGTATGAGCCTTGCCACTACCATTAGTTTTTGAATGGCTAAAGTCATTGCTGGTTTGAGCCTTGCCATTATCATTAGTTTGTGAATGGCTGAAGTCATTGCTGGTATGAGCCTTGCCACTACCATTACATGTTGTTTATGAATGGCTAAAGTCATTGCTGGTATGAGCCTTGCCATTACCATTAGTTTGTGAATGGCTGAAGTCATTGCTGGTATGAGCCTTGCCATTACCATTACATGTAGTTTATGAATGGCTAAAGTCATTGCTGGTATGAGCCTTGCCATTACCATTAGTTTGTGAATGGCTAAAGTCATTGCTGGTATGAGCCTTGCCACTACCATTACATGTAGTTTATGAATGGCTAAAGTCATTGCTGGTATGAGCCTTGCCATTACCATTAGTTTGTGAATGGCTGAAGTCATTGCTGGTTGTATAACTTTACAATATGTGTTTACTGATGCTGATCCTCATAAGACAAGATAGTAAGTTCAAATTACAAGACAAGTAGCACAGAATACTATTTTAGACATTACTTACCTGTTGCATAGCAACTTGACCTATTCTATCTGAATGCTTCCTTATATTTTCCAGGAAATCTACAAATTCTCTCCTTGATGCCTCTTTGATATTTTCTCTAAGTTTGGGGATATTTTCTCTCATAATCTGAGAAAACCTGTATTCCTTGACTCTGGGCAGGTAGGTATGTTCAAGTTGTTCTAGAGTTTTCAGAGCTGGATAGTACCTATAGTAAAGACAATAATTTAGTTGTACCAAGTATTAATAACCGGTCAAGATATAAGTAAGTGCCCAGAGTTTTGTTTTTTCTTGATATGGATATTTAGTGTTTTAAAGATTCTCATTCTATTTCCCCAGCTTTCTCATAAACCTTACAGTAAAGGGTTCAAGAAACTTTTAAGAACCAGGTTTCCACAATCTGTATTAGGATCAAAAACATTTACATTGCAAAATAAATTTGTTTATGCTCATACATTATGTGAACACCTCCCCTAACATCTGATCATAAACTGAAACAATGCCATCTCTTCTCTGATACTAGAGTGGAATGTTTATTATCCAAACTTACTAGTAGGTATTCAGATATACATGTGTATGTTCAGATGTTTGAGTTTGGATAATCCAAATCCTTGGCTAATCAATGTTCAGATAGATATGGCTCTCCTATATCAGTACAACTACATTGTACATGTACGTACAAATGTATGTATATAGAAGTCATTTGTAGTTTGTATTTGATGACAAGACTTTGTTGCATAGGTTTACTATTTTGTAATCTTGTAGTCAATGAAGTCAAAAAGTGTATTCTGTTCCAAGGCCTACATGTAGCAATGTATTGCATATAACTAGTAAATTCTATAACCTCAAATGCTATAATCGTATCCTCACCTTTCTTGTTTCATCTGTTCTGTCAACTTGGTGTACATTTCTAAAACTAACAGAGATACATAAAGATGTATTAACTTGTAAGAATGAAGGAACTCTGGATTCATAGTTACTGATGAAAATTTATACTCACAGTCAAAAAAATTCATGGAAACAAATCCCAAATAATCATCAAAGGAAGCCCAATTTAAACTTGGATGCTGACTGGCATCAACATTCCAGCTGTTTTTCTCAAGCTCATTTCACTTGTAAACAAAAACAAGTGACAATAGCCTATTGTAGTACATGTACACCTCTGATAATAGCCTATTGTAGTACATGTACACCTCTGATAATAGCCTATTGTAGTACATGTACACCTCTGATAATAGCCTATTGTAGTACATGTCCACCTCTGATAATAGCCTATTGTAGTACATGTACACCTCTGATAATAGCCTATTGTAGTACATGTCCACCTCTGATAATAGCCTATTGTAGTACATGTCCACCTCTGATAATAGCCTATTGTAGTACATGTCCACCTCTGATAATAGCCTATTGTAGTACATGTCCACCTCTGATAATAGCCTATTGTAGTACATGTACACCTCTGATAATAGCCTATTGTAGTACATGTCCACCTCTGATAATAGCCTATTGTAGTACATGTCCACCTCTGATAATAGCCTATTGTAGTACATGTCCACCTCTGATAATAGCCTATTGTAGTACATGTCCACCTCTGATAATAGCCTATTATAGTACATGTACACCTCTGATAATAGCCTATTGTAGTACATGTACACCTCTGATAATAGCCTATTGTAGTACATGTACACCTCTGATAATAGCCTATTGTAATACATGTACACCTCTGACAATAGCCTATTGTAATACATGTACACCTCTGACAATAGCCTATTGTAATACATGTACACCTCTGATAATAGCCTATTGTAGTACATGTCCACCTCTGATAATAGCCTATTGTAGTACATGTCCACCTCTGATAAAAGCCTATTGTAATACATGTACACCTCTGATAATAGCCTATTGTAGTACATGTACACCTCTCATAATAGCCTATTGTAGTACATGTCCACCTCTGACAATAGCCTATTGTAATACATGTACACCTCTGATAATAGCCTATTGTAGTACATGTCCACCTCTGACAATAGCCTATTGTAGTACATGTCCACCTCTGACAATAGCCTATTGTAATACATGTACACCTCTGACAATAGCCTATTGTAATACATGTACACCTCTGATAATAGCCTATTGTAGTACATGTCCACCTGACAATAGCCTATTGTAGTACATGTACACCTCTGATAATAGCCTATTGTAATACATGTACACCTCTGATAATAGCCTATTGTAGTACATGTCCACCTCTGACAATAGCCTATTGTAGTACATGTACACCTCTGATAATAGCCTATTGTAATACATGTACACCTCTGATAATAGCCTATTGTAGTACATGTCCACCTCTGACTATAGCCTATTGTAATACATGCACACCTCTGACAATAGCCTATTGTAGTACATGTACACCTCTGATAATAGCCTATTGTAGTACATGTCCACCTGACAATAGCCTATTGTAGTACATGTACACCTCTGATAATAGCCTATTGTAATACATGTACACCTCTGATAATAGCCTATTGTAGTACATGTCCACCTCTGACTATAGCCTATTGTAATACATGTACACCTCTGACAATACCCTATTGTAGTACATGTACACCTCTGATAATAGCCTATTGTAGTACATGTCCACCTGACAATAGCCTATTGTAGTACATGTACACCTCTGATAATAGCCTATTGTAATACATGTACACCTCTGATAATAGCCTATTGTAGTACATGTCCACCTCTGATAATAGCCTATTGTAGTACATGTACACCTCTGGCAATAGCCTATTGTAATACATGTACACCTCTGATAACAGCCTATTGTAGTACATGTCCACCTCTGATAATAGCCTATTGTAGTACATGTACACCTCTGATAATAGCCTATTGTAGTACATGTACACCTCTGATAATAGCCTATTGTAGTACATGTCCACCTCTGATAATAGCCTATTGTAGTACATGTCCACCTCTGATAATAGCCTATTGTAGTACATGTCCACCTCTGATAATAGCCTATTGTAGTACATGTACACCTCTGATAATAGCCTATTGTAGTACATGTCCACCTCTGATAATAGCCTATTGTAATACATGTACACCTCTGATAATAGCCTATTGTAGTACATGTACACCTCTGACTATAGCCTATTGTAGTACATGTCCACCTCTGACAATAGCCTATTGTAATACATGTACACCTCTGATAATAGCCTATTGTAGTACATGTACACCTCTGACAATAGCCTATTGTAGTACATGTACACCTCTGATAATAGCCAATTGTAGTACATGTCCACCTCTGATAATAGCCTATTGTAGTACATGTACACCTCTGATAATAGCCTATTGTAGTACATGTACACCTCGGATAATAGCCTATTGTAGTACATGTACACCTCTGATAATAGCCTATTGTAGTACATGTACACCTCTGATAATAGCCAATTGTAGTACATGTCCACCTCTGATAATAGCCTATTGTAGTACATGTACACCTCTGACAATAGCCTATTGTAGTACATGTACACCTCTGATAATAGCCTATTGTAGTACATGTACACCTCTGATAATAGCCTATTGTAGTACATGTCCACCTCTGATAATAGCCTATTGTAGTACATGTACACCTCTGATAATAGCCTATTGTAGTACATGTACACCTCTGATAATAGCCTATTGTAGTACATGTCCACCTCTGATAATATCCTATTGTAATACATGTACACCTCTGATAATAGCCTATTGTAGTACATGTACACCTCTGACAATAGCCTATTGTAGTACATGTACACCTCTGACAATAGCCAATTGTAGTACATGTCCACCTCTGATAATAGCCTATTGTAGTACATGTACACCTCTGACAATAGCCTATTGTAGTACATGTACACCTCTGATAATAGCCTATTGTAGTACATGTACACCTCTGACAATAGCCTATTGTAGTACATGTACACCTCTGACAATAGCCTATTGTAGTACATGTCCACCTCTGATAATAGCCTATTGTAGTACATGTACACCTCTGATAATAGCCTATTGTAGTACATGTCCACCTCTGACTATAGCCTATTGTAGTACATGTACACCTCTGACTATAGCCTATTGTAGTACATGTACACCTCTGATAATAGCCTATTGTAGTACATGTCCACCTCTGACTATAGCCTATTGTAGTACATGTACACCTCTGACTATAGCCTATTGTAGTACATGTCCACCTCTGACAATAGCCTATTGTAATACATGTACACCTCTGATAATAGCCTATTGTAGTACATGTACATCTCTGATAATAGCCTATTGTAGTACATGTACACCTATGATAATAGCCTATTGTAGTACATGTACACCTCTGATAATAGCCTATTGTAATACATGTACACCTCTGATAATAGCCTATTGTAGTACATGTACACCTCTGATAATAGCCTATTGTAGTACATGTACACCTATGATAATAGCCTATTGTAGTACATGTCCACCTCTGATAATAGCCTATTGTAATACATGTACACCTCTGATAATGCTGACATGACATCAGTGAAAATTTGGGATTTGCTTCCAAGAAATGTTTTGACTCTGTTAGTAGAAATTGTCTTCAGTATTGTATTTAACTTTGTGTACATTTCCAACAAAACAGCCATAAATATGCAATTTTCACAATTATTGACATGTCTTATATATTTTCTTGGTCCTGTTGGCTGAAAGGACACACATGTAGATGAATGACTGGTCAATCACTTTACAATATAAGCATTTATAGGAAATATTTTACAGAAGTAATCCAACTTTGAACTCAGACATATTGCCTTTAAAAGCTAAGTACAGATTAGGATTAAAGTGACATGGACATATTTGCATATAATTTTTGAATGTTCATTCACTTGTCTATGAATCCCTGATGTTATCTTTGCAATATACATAATCATTTGGCTGTTGCTATTTACATATTTCCGGTAAATTTATTCACTTGTCTATAAATCCTGGTTGTTATCTTTGTAATATATGTAGTAATTTGGCTGTTGCTATGGTGTGGTCTTGTTGCTGCGTATATTTGCATACACTTTTTGAATGTCTGTTCACTTGTCTAAGAATCCCTGTTGTTATCTTTGTGAAATACACCACCATTTGGCTGTTGCTATGGGCGTGGTCATAGTTGCTAGGGATATCTGCATACATCTTTGGAATGTTTAGTCACTTGCCTACCAGATCATGTTGTTATTTTAGCAAATTATACTGGTATTTGGTTGTTGCTAAGGGCAGGGTCATGGTTGTTAAGGCCAATCAAATCTGCAGAATAACACTTCTAGAAACATCTCACCAAGTTTCAGTCTCACTGACCAAGTACTTTTGACCAAAATTCACATGTGTACACCTAATTTGCATATTGCTGATGAGATCATTCTATGTTTAATATTTCTTCATCTATACACCCCCAGATGCATCCCCATTAAATTTCACTACAATTTGCTATATAGTTTTGGAATTAAAGATTTTTGACCAAAAAGACACATTTTTATACCTAATTTACATATCACTGAAAAGGGATCATCATGTCATGAACAATTCTTAATCTAAACACCCGACAAAATTTCAGACCGATCTGCCCAGTAGTTTTTGAGTTAACGTTTTTTTTTACCAAATCACATATTGGTGGTAAGCTTAGGCCAAAAAAAAATAAAAATCTGGTTCTGGTCAGGGTAAACTTTCTAAAGTGGTGCGACGACGCGCGTTTTTTTTTTTTCCTAATTTTTTTTTTGGCAAATTAGTAAATACACATTTTTGACACTTTACATGCTCTCGGAAGATGTCATACAACTCTGGAAGTTGGCACTGTTGTATGGCAAGTTTTATACGATGCGGATCAATCATCCATCAGGGCATCACTAGTCACATTTACAAATTTATCTTATCGCCCAGTGATTTGCAGTTATAATCCCGATTTGCAGTTATAATCCCATCCAAGATAATGAGTCTTGCCTTGCAACCACTGTATAATGTCATTGTGCAACTTGCAACGTTAAATAACGAGAAATAGGTCTGTCCAACGGACGTAGAGGAGGCAGTGTTTTCTTTCGAGCACCGTCCATCATCAGTCTAATACGCAGTCTGTATACGGTACGATGTTTGACACGTCTTTCCAACTCATCGCAGATGGAAAGACGTGTCGAACATCGTAGCGCATACATCCAGAGCTAACTGCTTACGCTACAGGAAAATCTTTGTATTCAGAAGGCAGAACGAAACGATCACCAGAACTAAGAACACCTCGAAAGTCAGCTGAATTGATATCAACATTTCGATTGCTCACGACGTACTCAAACTTCTGACATTTTCGAAACATGTGAGCGGTTTACCACCTAGCACAGTGAACACACTATTTCCCGTGATTCCCATCAACCACGCTCATCGTACATATTACGTACACATATCGTACGGGGGATTATGGGTATGCAACAGTACTAGAAGAAAAGGGTACCCGTTACCAAATAGAAGTGCGCCATCACACGAGTTAAATTTTTTCCGCTAGCCTTGCATACAGTGTTGATCGACGGGGAATTGTAAATAAGGAACGGGAAAGCAAAAATTATCGGAAAAAAAAGGATCGACGCGGGGGTATTCAGGGCACGCGCGCGCTGACCAGAACCAGACATATTTTTTTTTTTGGCCTTACTTTGATTTTAACAATTTCTCAACTAGATACCAAATATTATACACCCGCCAAATGTAATGCCAATCGGTCCAGTGTTTTTTTAAAATCTTTAATAATACGTGTACATTATACATTGTATTTTGTACATTAACTTTGACTAAATATGGCGTAGCAGTTACCAACTACCATGGTCACTTGAAATATAGTTATTGATATCATGCCAATACTTACCTGGTAAACATAGTTGTAAATGTTCCACAGCAGCTGCAATGTTTCTCTGTAATATTCTTTGTTGTTCAAGTTCTGTAGCTTTCTCAACTAAACCTCTTCCTGACTCCTGCAGTGCTTCATTGGCACGCAACACATGAGTCTGAAACATACATAAATAAAATATCAATAACATGCACATAAATCTGTCAATAAACAAACCAATAAAGGAAAGAACCCATACTTTGAGTGTTAATAACTTCACCTGGGTATCAACCAATCAGTTCTGTATGTATGAGTAGCTATGTAGCTATAGTGCCATAGTACATTTGTATACTGTATCAGACTGCTATAGCCTGTTTAACTCATTTAACTAATAAATCTACAAAATATGCTTTATATTGTATTGAAGTTTTGTGTATGAAAACCTTAAGCAAGTCTCATGTAATAAAATAAGACATATGTATAGTGTTATTTCCTTGGTTTCTCATGAATTTACATGTAAGAACCTCCTCTACTCAGTACAAGTGTGTGCACGAACTTTAACCACTTGTACACAGACATTTTTAGCCCTAATTTGCATACTACTGATGGAATCATCATGTCATGAACAAATCTTACTTTACACCCCCTTAAGAATGTTCCCACCAAATTTTGCACCAATCTGCCCAGTAGTTTCTGAGTTTAAGTTTTTTGCCCAAAAATCACATTTTTTGACCATTTTTGATCATTTTTATTTGAACAATTTCCCAACTAGACACCCTAGGTTATGAACCCACCAAATATCATGGCAATCGGTTCAGCAGTTTTTTACTTTAAGTTGTTTACACACACACACACACACACACACACACACAGGCACGCGCACGCGCACGCACACGCACACGCACACACACACACGCACACACACACACCGGGCGATCCCTATAGCACTACTGAACCTCAGTTCAGTTGTGCTAAAAACTACTGCTTGCATGCTGTACACATGTTCCATATGCCAGTCACAAAAAACTGATTAGATTTTGGTGAACACTGCATATTTGAGTTTTTAGTAATTAGGCTATATTTTAAGAATGCATACTTCAAATTCAACATAATTTTGTACATATGTTAATCATAATAAAGCACATATGTCATATATAGTTGTAGTTTTAATGAATAATTTACATAATTAAAGAGTTGCAGGAATTAGGCTACATTTTAAGAATGCACACTTCAAATCCAGATAATTGGGCACATACATCAACCATACATGTACACCTCAATACATATTGTTTAGAAAGATTGGACAGCCAGCTAGTCACAATTTTTAATCTGAATATCAATGAATAGCAATGCTCAAATTTATGATTCCTTTTTTCAGACAAGGACAAAGAACAACTTCAAAATTAGTGAACATATGATTGAATAAAAACTTTGAGAAATCCTAATCTTGTAACCACTTATTTCATTTTTAGAACTGTTACACTGCTGTGTTTATCATTCCCTCTTCAAATTCATGACAAGAGTTTAAGAAAAAACAACATTTTGAGAAAAAAAACCTCCCTGACTTTAAAAAGTACCAAATGTGAACTAAAAACTTGTGTATCATGATTTGGTCCTGCTATATCAAATGACAGCATTAGTTACATACTGTAAACTTGATACTGAAAGCTGACATTAGGTGTCCTTGAAACTCAGAAATCTTGAACTAAAACTATCAACAACGTCAAAGTTATTATTTTCTGATTTGCACAACACGTTCATTCTTCATGTCTGACTGGGCGCACATGCATCTGCCGTCTATAGTGGCCATGCCAGTGATCACTCATTGATTCAGTCAGTGCCCAACATTCACATGTGTCACTGTCAACATCATGCAGCACGATCCCTTAACACAGCTTTTTTCGGAATCAAAATACACATGTACTCATTTATCTCCATTAATCTAAGCCATCAACAAATGAAAATCACAATCCTCCTTTGGAATGGAGGAAATGTATATGCATATAAAGATTTAAAGAGGTGTTCATACACAGAAAAAAGGTCTATCACATTTATAGCCAAACTGTGTATTGTTTCCTATCTTACAGTTACAGATTACCCATTGATCAACTCAAAGGATACAGCTTGGATATTCAGAGTCAGGAATTAGTTCTCAATCAGGATACACACTTAACGGGATAATTATCTCCAAAAGGATAACTTTTTGTATTCCAAAATGGAATAAAAGACCTTTTGATCATGCTTGCGCATGTAACTACAACACGATATGTTAAAAAGTTATGTATACTTTCTACTCTCAAAGACTTTGTAAATTAAAAACCTGTCATAGTGATAGGATATACGCAATTTTGCTGTACATACATCTGACATCTTCTGGCCGGCAGTCAGGAATAACCACTATTCAGGATATTTAGATACACATTTGTAAAACCAATGGTAGTCATACATGTCAACTATTTAATTCAATATTATTTATCCCAACCTGGATCATATGTAAAGGTAGATTGCATGTTATTATTCCCATTGGGATATGTCTCCTGATTGGTGGTTATTCTTAACTGGCTATGAAGAGTACATTAATATTCTGCTTTTAATAAGAACCATACCTTGAGTTTCTCACATTCTCCTCTGACTTTGAGTAACTCTGCTATGCTATCAGTGAAGCCATGATAGTGGAAATTACACATCCTTTCAATGTCTTTATCATGACTGCGTATCCTGATATCAAGTTGATCCAGAAACTTTTCATGTTCATCGCCATCATAAATAGCTCTGTAGATAAAAATGAACATCTTGTGAAAATATTAGCTTATAGTGTATTCCTACATCTATGTTGTACTGCACTAAAATGGCCAATTTTACTCTGAAAACACTTTTAGTTTGTTGTTTGACATTGTACATTGTGAAATTTTGAGCGAGTGTTTCTCATTTCTGCATTTTCCAACATGGCAGCTAATGACGTCACAAACTATCATGAGTTTTTGGTAAGTCTCACGTTTAACGAGATTTAGGACATACTCGACATGACGCCTGCAGTATCCACAAATTTAAATTAAATTAAGAATTTTGCAAAAGAAACAGGAAATGTACTTAGTAGGATGTAAAGTAGACATTTCTGGTTGTACTTTCAGAGTAAACTTTAATTGTAAATAAATTGTGATGTGCAGATAAACACTATCTTTCATGGGAGTGGGAGAAGTGAGTGCATGATAGCCCCTTTCATGCAAATTATATGCAAACATATATATTCTAAATTATGCAAGTTTCCAACATGCTTGACCCAAAGTCTAGGGAGATGATCACTGTTACATCATGCTAAATTGTGAATATCTATTATTAATCTCCAATATTTCTCTTCATTCATTATGAGTGACATAAGGGAGCTTGTCAAGGGTAAGACTTGTAGTGATAAAACTTAATGTTGTGACTATGCTGGCTGAATGGAGAAGATTATTGAATAATAGAATTATACTTCGCAGCATAATTCATGAACTATTCAGAAAAATAATACCGAGTTTGAATGTTTCCACCACAAACCAATGACATAGTCATGAGTTGTCATGATGTAGAACTACCAGGGTATACATCCTATTTTCTATCCAAACATGTACCTTTGCTTCCATATGGTATAATTACATATACAAATGTAGATATTATCACCATTATTTTTCTTCATTCAGCCAATGAAAATACAAATGACCTGAGGGCTGAGTGGTGACAAAACCCTTTGGTCAAGTGCATTTTCTGGCTGAATGAATAAAAATACAAAGTTTTGAGAAATAATATAATTATATCTCTTCAAACATAATTTGGGCCGCCGCAAGCAGAAACACCCCTGATGCAATATTGCAACATTGTTGGTAATTTGTATCTAAAGATAACGTATCAATTTCCACTGTGATAACAAAGCTTGAAATCGCCCGCCTTGTATTTAAAGCGTATAAAGGTGTCAATTTCTTCGTAATTACCTATCTCATTTGAATAAAATAACTTTATTTATTACCCTAAATATATAGTTTAATTTTGTATGTATCCATTCACACACGGAATTGTGTTTTTTGAGAAAACAAACTAGTTACAGTTCCCGCGCAATCATCATGTAAACAAAATTTACGTTTGCGTTCATTCAGTACAGCGACGTAGGTGACGATTGACGCGTCCCAAAAGTAGTGTCGACATTTATAAGTTATTTTATGTCATTAGAACGGCCAACTTCTGTATATTACGTCGGTATGTCTGACATTCCCATTGATCTCGGCCTTGATGCAGACATAGTCCAGCTTTTACAGGATAGAGACGATGAAATTTCATCCGTGTACTGTCCCGATGATTACGAGGCTGATATCGCCAACTCTCAATCAAGCCTGCTCACATCAGCTTCGGAAGTAAATGAACAACTTGAGATTGTATCCGACGATGACGAAGACCACAGTGAAGACGACGATGAAGCTCAGGCGAGTAATTTGGCCAGATTGTACAGTGACCAGCAGTCTATCGGAGATTCCGACACAGAGCCTATAAACACCGGGCCAAATGAAGACCTCGATCGTGTTTCTGTTATCCGGATGTTTCGGAAAGGATGCGGGTGCCGAGACGGTTGTTTTGCAAACTTGAATGTCGATGTGGTCTTCAATCATCGTCTTAACATGGCCGAGTTCACCAAGGATCAGCGAGATATCCTCATCCTAGCCAAGCTAGACCATAGCAAATACACCAAGGAGCCAGTCAGAGGGGGGAAACGTGAGTGCCAGCGATTCATGTATCAGTTTGACGGCATGAGAGTGTGTGAAAAAGTCTGGCGGTACTGTCATTATGTTGGTAAGTATTTGTGTAACATTTCTCAACTTCTTGTAGTTATCATTCCAAACTAGAAGTGTACATGGTACATCATGTATTAGAGTACGTAATTTGAGTCTACATCTTGGGAGTGGTGTGTTTACTTTGATAATAATGAAGGTCACATAATGACTTACGGCCGGCAATTGCAATGTAAACAATTGTGACCTCAAACTCAATCACTATCATAATAACATCGTGAAGCACTGAAGGTAACATTGCCACTACTAGTCAGCTTCTTGTGAATTCGTGTTGATAGCATGACTGTCTGTTGTTTGAGTTAATTTTCAATTACATTTACGTTCAATTTTTAAGTTTGTATTTGAAAAAGTATTGACACTTATGATAAAGCGTATTTCAAATATAGAAATTGAATATTTTGACCTGAGATTGTTTTTTATTTGTCTATTGATTTTTTTGTGCACAACTCAAAAATGTATACATCATTCATAAACTAGAAATATTTTCTCAAAGTTTATATACTTTATTATCCTTTGAATGTTTTCATTGATTTCTACTTTTACAAATCATTGTGTAATCTTCGAATTTGTAATAATTGTTAATTTTAAAGATGTTACCTGTGATTCGAATTTCTAAATCATGTATTATTTTTTTGTAGGAGAAACTACATTAAAGAATCTAAAGAAACATTTCAGAGAAAATGGAGTTGTACCAAGGCAACATGGTCTAAAGGGTAGAAAACCTGTTAATGCATACACATTTGAGGTAAATTTGACATTTTGATAGTTGTGTATTTGAATTGTAAAGCTGGTGAGTGCATTCACAGAATGATGTTATTTACATTCTGGAAATAAACCGTATTTGTGTAATGTAATGTGATAACACGGTGAAAAGTTCATGATATTATTATTGCTAATACTCTACTGCCAAGGATTAGCATTGAGATCCAAACACAATTAAAAATATTGTCATTGCAAAGTACATGCATATACTCACTTCAGAAGTAAACACTGTTGTAAATATTAAAATATGACTTATTTTAAAGGACAATTCAATGCATGAGATAAGTGAAGTAGGGCACTTATTTGGATTAATAATTAAACTTAAATGTATTTTTCTCCCTGACAACAACAATGTGAAAAAGTATAGGTCAAATCTACGTGTATAACTCAATAATTACAAAACACTAAAAATAAAAGTATGAAAAATTGTGTGATATTTTCCTAGTTTTATGCAATTGGTGAGTTACAAAGACTGACTGTTATTTCACATTGTTTTTCAAATAGAAAACCATAGTTACTTTATTTATTAAAATCCAAAATACCTACATGATATTACTCATCCATAAAGCCACTTAAAACTTTGCAGCTACTATAATGAGGTAGATTTGATTGAGGTCTTCCTTCTTATGACTAACACACTATGTATTGTTTGTTGATCTTTATAGGTCATCCAAGATGTTGTACAATTCCTGATAAGGTATGCAGATGAAAAAGGGCTTCCCATGCCAGCAGCTCCTAGGGGGAGGGATGATTGTCCACCTATATACCTACCTTCCAGTGACACAAAGGCTGAGGTGTATGCCAAGTACAAAGAGAGTTGTCATCAAAGTGAGCCTCCACTTGTTGCTGTTGGTGAGACAACTTTCCGTAACATTTGGCATAGTTGTGTGCCACATATCAAGCGTATGGAACCAAGAACAGATGTCTGTCCAAAATGTGAGGGCTTTCGACAACGTATACAGTATGCTACTAGTGAAACCGATAAATTGACTGCATCAACTGAATTTAGTCAACACATATTGAGTGCTCAGGCAGAAAGAGAATATTGTAACGAGTTGATAAAGTTAGCAACAGCAGAGTATGAACCATTTAGAGAATCAATTGTTCCAGGTCAACATAATCTTTGTAGTAATGATTTATTTAAAGTACATTATACTTTTGATTTTGCACAGAGCTTTCTTTTACCCCATCAGTCACGTCAAGTAGGACCACTTTATTTTCTAAATCCAATGAAGGTAAATTGTTTTGGAATTCATAATGAAGCATGTAAACTTCAAATGAATTATTTATTTGATGAGTCACAGACCATACAGCCAGATAATAAGAAGTGTCATGGACCAAATAATGTTATTAGTATGATTGATGATTTTCTTTCAAATTTTGGCCTTGGTGAGAAATCTGCTTCATTTCATGCAGACAACTGTTCAGGTCAAAATAAGAACAAAAGTGTCATACATTATTTTATTTATCGTTGTAGTAAAGGGATGCATGAAGATATCCAATACCATTTTATGGAAGTTGGTCATACTAAATGTATATGTGACTCTGCCTTTGGTAAGATACGTCAGTTGTACAGGAGGAGTGATGTAGATACTATGGTACAACTATGTGATGTTGTAAATAAGAGTTCAAAGGTCAACTCTTCTAGGCCTTATACATCTCAAACTACAACTAATGATGGTCAGAATGAATCAAATTATCAGTGGAGAGAATGGGATGAGTTCTTTAAAAAGTATATGAAGTGTCTCAGAGGTATCAGTGCATATCATCACTTTAGATTTACTAAAGATGACCCTGGTGCTGTGTATGTAAAGAAATCAATCTCTGATCCTGAGGAGCGTGTGTATTTAGTAAAAAGGGGGGTCACTTGGCCACCAACTGATGAGAGTTTACCACCAGTGTTGCCAGCTGGTGGACTCTCCAGACAGCGATACCATGATCTGCAGACCAAAGTATTGCGGTATGTAAGGGAACCATACAGGGGTAGTTTCTTCCCCATTACAGCTACACAGCTGGAGGAATAAAATAGAAATACACACTGAACAAGTCTGTATCTAAATTATTGTATCCATATTATGTCTTAATCTTTGTTGCAGCTCATAATAGCAAACTAGGCATGTTTTACACTGAATGAAAATTTGAAGTCTTCAAGCTCTGAGTATTTTCAATACACAAATAGATTTGAAACCTAAAAAAAATCAATAATTTAGAAAAGTGTATATTTCTATTTGTAGCACAAACATAGATGGAAGTCTACAATATGTAAATACAATCTGGTCAGTATTTCTATGTGTACAAGTGTAGACTGAAATGCAGAGTAATAGTCTGGCCAGTGAGTATTTCTATTGTGTACAAATGTAGACTTATGTCTACAATATCTATATCAATAGATTCAGGTCAGTGAGTATTTCTATTGTGTACAAATGTAGACTTATGTCTACAATATCTATATCAATAGATTCAGGTCAGTGAGTATTTCTATTGTGTACAAATGTAGACTTATGTCTACAATATCTATATCAATAGATTCAGGTCAGTGAGTATTTCTATTGTGTACAAATGTAGACTTATGTCTACAATATCTATATCAATAGATTCATGTCAGTGAGTATTTCTATTGTGTACAAATGTAGACTTATGTCTACAGTATCTATAATGAATAGATTCAGGTCAGTGAGTATTTCTATTGTGTACAAATGTAGACTTATGTCTACAATATCTATATCAATAGATTCATGTCAGTGAGTATTTCTATTGTGTACAAATGTAGACTTATGTCTACAGTATCTAGTATATATAGATTGTGGTTAATGAGTATTTCTATTGTGTATAAATATACGCTTGAAGTCTACAATATCTATAGTGAATAGAATCTGGCCAGTGTGTATTACTATATATACAAAGGTAGTCTGGTGTCTACATTATCTGTTCTTAGTATATTTATATAAGTTTGTTAGTGAGTATTTCTTTTGTGTATAAAGGTAGATTAAAGTCTATATAATGATATGAAGTGTGTTGGTATATCTTAGTAAGAGGTTGTTTTGAGAGCACACTTTGTTACATATGAAATATACATGTACAATGTACTTGCTGTGCATTTTAATTATATAGCAGATGCTCTGTTTCTGACGTGAGTGTTGGTTGTGCAACATTGCTGTCATGAAAGCAGTTATCTTTGTTCAAGGCTAAAGTGTATATTTCATCATAAATGTGATGATGTGACTTTATATCTACTGCTGAATGTCAATAAAATTACAACTACATTGTCATTATCAAACAACTAGCCTGTTGAGTGTTCCTTACCCCCCAACCCCCTACTAAATAATAGAATATCCCAATCATTATTGTCTATTCTATGAAACTTATCCTGATAACAAGATCAAAAACTTTAATAGCAGCCCCTATAAAATATGTGGGGATTTTCTAGTCCATACAAGAAAAGGACTAAATAGTGTGTGTGTG
This sequence comes from Glandiceps talaboti, assembly GCF_964340395.1. Classification (NCBI taxonomy): domain Eukaryota; kingdom Metazoa; phylum Hemichordata; class Enteropneusta; family Spengelidae; genus Glandiceps; species Glandiceps talaboti. The sequence goes on along the minus strand of NC_135563.1, from coordinate 2,381,889 downwards.
CTGTAATTCTGTTTACTATTGTTATGCAAATTACCCGAGGTCAAAGGTTACTTCAAAGGCTATTTTAAGCCCTTTCTAAGCATCGGTTTGACAAATGAAGTATATTTCTGAAAAGTTCAGCATTCCCTCTTTCACAAAATGTGAAAACCTCAAAATTGAATTTTTTTTGCATCAGGGGTGTTTCTGCTTGCGGCGGCCCATTTATGGAAAATCAAGAAAAATACTGGCAATTTGCAATTTGTTTTGATACATATTTTAATCAGCAGAACAGAACCAGTGACACAGACACAGGCTGTCATGAAGTTGAACTACCAGGGTAAATTGCTGTCATGAAGTTGAACTACCAGGGTACATTGCTGTCATGAAGTTGAACTACTAGGGTACATTGCTGTCATGAAGTTGAACTACCAGGGTACATTGCTGTCATGAAGTTGAACTACCAGGGTACATTGCTGTCATGAAGTTGAACTACCAGGGTACATTGCTGTCATGAAGTTGAACTACCAGGGTACATTGCTGTCATGAAGTTGAACAACCAGGGTACATTGCTGTCATGAAGTTGAACTACCAGGGTACATTGCTGTCATGAAGTTGAACTACCAGGGTACATTGCTGTCATATAGTTGAACGACCAGGGTACATTGCTGTCATGAAGTTGAACTACCAGGGTACATTGCTGTCATGAAGTTGAACAACCAGGGTACATTGCTGTCATGAAGTTGAACAACCAGGGTACATTGCTGTCATGAAGTTGAACTACCAGGGTACATTGCTGTCATGAAGTTGAACGACCAGGGTACATTGCTGTCATGAAGTTGAACTACCAGGGTACATTGCTGTCATGAAGTTGAACGACCAGGGTACATTGCTGTCATGAAGTTGAACTACCAGGGTACATTGCTGTCATGAAGTTGAACGACCAGGGTACATTGTATATAATCCATGTTTTCTTGTTAAAGACAATAACTTGGATTAAGTACACGTACATGTATGGTATTATGAATATGGTTCTCATCATGGGCATGATGTACACCTAGTACATGTACAATGTAGTATCAGTACATCTTTTGAGTAAATATAATTAAAATATTACAATAACCGGTATGTCAATTATCAATATCAGATGATGAATCTAGCAAACAATGTACAAGAATGTGTTCTAACCATCTACAGGTAATAATTGGAAACCACCAGTAAACACTGTTCACTATCACAGTAACTCTGATTAATTACACCTAGTCTTTAAGTGATAAGTGATATGGATGAGGACTGGATATTTATTTTGGATTTTGAATATCATAAAACAAGTTTATCATGTTTCCTACTTACATGTAAAGCAACACATGTCCAGTCTACATGTATGTTTGTAACTCAATACATTGCAAAAGATTACTAAATGTGTAAAATGTCTGTCATTGTACATACAAAAACAAACTTTGTACACATTTTAAAGTTTTTGCAATGTATTACAAACACAGACTTACTCGTTGTGTCACATTGATTTTTAAATAATAAATACCAAATGGCCACTTTAACACCGCGTTATCAAAGAAGTTCATCAGAGACTAACAAATCTGGTCAAAGTGACATACATGTACCCGCCTTTCATCATAACAATCTACAGGGAACTGAGGTATTAAACTTTACGAACCCGTGTGGCAAATTTTACTTCTTTACATCCCTACCCCAGTATTGTATTTGAAAACATTTCTACCTGTCTGACCTTGAAACCCCACCAGATATATACAAATATATCTATTCCAGCTCCTCTCCTTAAATTGCATAACTAGTATGACAACATGCCTTCATTACACACAGGTGCTCAGGTAACAACATGTAACTATCAAAGTTTGGCATTGAAGGAATAATTCCCCACTTCTATCATTAAAAAAAGGTGTGTCATCGTGTATGAAATGTAACTGTGTTCACACATGATTTCAAACTGACTAATGTACAATGTATGTTACTTTGCTGTTTTTCACATAGCATTGTAGCAATCTCAAGATAATCCTACAAAAGTACACAGTCAACCTGTTTAGTATTTCCCAATGATGTTGGGTGTTGCCACGCTGCTAACATTACGCCTGTCAAAACATTGTGAGAATACTAATAGTCAAATGTAATGCTGATGTCATTGGTTAGTACTCTCAGGTTATCAAATTTCTACCATTGTTATACGTTTGACAGGGTGTGGTGTGGAATGGCATTTACTAAATTGTCTTCTCAAATATTAATATTAACCACCACATGACTTCCTTGTTGATTAGCCATTTCAAGTGATGTCTCTGTCAAATATTATTCACCTAATCATATAGTACCGTGTACAGTACGGTTTATTTTCAAATTTGGGTCAAACTTTAGCCAAAACGCTACGATTTAGAGGATAATTGTTAAAATTAAAGGATCGAACTCATATTTTTTCAAAATACCTGAATGTGAGGCCGATACATGCCGGGTCGGACTCCTCGACCTCATAAACCAGTCGTTCGTAGTCACGTAGTGGCCTGGCATCGATCAGGTTTTTATTTTCTCCAGAAGCGACCGCCATCTTGAATGTCCTGTCACTCAATCTACGTCAGATCCGTCGACTGAATAACTACCTATTTATAATATTACAATGTCTATATCTATTGTATATAAGTTTCCGCATTGTTTTTGATTGGTGGATTCAATCCTACCTGCTTTCAAAAAGAAAACGAGTTGCGATCGCAAGAGTTTTTGAGAAAACTTCGAGTGTTTACGCTGAGATCGGACGTAGCTCAGTCCGATGGTCGGATGAATCACTGAATCAATGAATGAATAAATGTTCTTTCTTCGTAATTTCGTTTCTGTAGAAAAACTTTGAGGGCAGTCTTACCTGACAGTAGGTCCTAAAGGATCATTTGTTGATTCTATTTCATTCAGCAGACCTTCGTGTTGACCTTTTAACGCTTCTTCGCTAACAATTGATGTAAAAGACACAACATTGGCTATTTTCTTCCACTTGTCCGCCATTTTGATTGCACCAAGTGGGCATGCGCATGGGGGCGTTAGCGTCAATAAACAAAATATCCTAATTCCTATGAAAAAAGTTCAAGCCATGACCCCTGGCGCTGAAAATGATAATAAATAACCATGATTCAACATTTGCAACTCTGTGAAATAGATAATTTACATGGGCCCTATTATAAAAATACATTGTACATTTCGTTGTTAGGCTGGGATCAGAATTTACGGCTGGGGAGAACGAAAATTGGGGGGGGGGGTGAAAAATTGAGGGTTCAAAGGGAAATTCTGATAGTCTGAAGGGGGGGGGATATTTTGCTCATGGTTTAAACCAAATTAAACCTCAGGAGCGGTCGTTTACCGAGTATTTTTTTTAATTCTTCACGGCTTCGCCGCAATTACTTCTACAACCTAGATTCAGTACTAAGTTGGGTGACAGCCATGCGAATGCATTTGTAATAATAATAAAAATATCGGAACCACACAATTTTTTTTAGGCCTAATAATAATAATTTTATTTCTTCTACGACCCCTTTCGAGAGATGTAAGAGAGACAATTAAATAACAAGAGGAATGATAGAGGAAGTTCAAACAGACACAAAACTCTATTGAGAAAAGAATAATTACAATGGCAGGTGAAAATTGCACAAAAACATACATAACTGACTTGTGACAAAAGCAGAAGCTAGGCTCCAGAAAGAAAAAGTGAAAACGAGCACTCAAATATGGCAAGCCGTTCAGGCCAAAATTACTATTTTATTTTAGCTCTGGTATTTTATATTTTTCGTACTCACAAACTAATTTTAACCGTTTATATACTTTTATTCCATGTTCACATTATTTTAATTGAAATAAGTTTTCATTTATTTGAGAACGGTTTTATTTTTCGTCAAACCAGAATTTTTTAAGGATTATATATAATTGAAAGTCAAAATATATTTTTTGTTAAAGTTTTTTTATTTTATTTTATTTTATTTTATTTTATTTTTTTCAACTTTTTTTTTTGGCCGCGTCTGTTGACTGGCGCCGGTCACGAGCACCCCGTGCTCATACCCGGCGCCTGTCACCAGTACGTCGTGCTCGTGACAGGCGTGACCTATGCCATCCATTACGACGTGTTTCGGCGTCAAATACACGTTCTTATTACCTTCGAAATTGATCGTTCAAACATTATATCAGATCTCAAAACTGTTAATTTACGTATGATAGTATCTGTTTTTTTTCCAACAAACTCGACTTCAGCCGCGTACACCCCCCCCCCCCCCCCCCGTACACACGTGTACACCGTCACGTATATATTAAGGTTATGACCGCATGTATGATGTATTACATGATGTAGTACGTAGGACATAGACTGTCGACAGTCGCTCGCGCTTTTTTTCCCTACGTTTTATCTAAATTTAAGTCGTCGCCGCGCTCCGAGGGGCGAAGGCTAGGCCCGAGAGATCGAGGGCCCGGGCCTTCGGCCCTCGATATGCAATTATCGTAGTATTGCGCCGGATCGGAGCGCGGCGGCGACTTAAGTTTAGATAAAACGTAGGAAAAAAGGCGCGAGCGACTGTCCACAGTCTACGTAGGACACGATCCATGTGCAACGAGAAGGGACGACTAGCGTAGGCTACATTAATATTCACAATATCTTATCACATATATGTTCCCCCCTTCACTCCTGTCCTCTCCTGACACCACAGCTAAAACAAATGTGACCATGACCTTCGCCTAATTCCATTTTCTAAAATATGTCCCTCGAAAACCGAATTGTAAAATACCATTAAGCTTACTTGTCGCCCGTAAGAGGAACTATCTTATAAATTTTAGACGCTGAAATGTATCACAGACTCCGAAGTCAGAACAAGGATGGATAGAACATGGATACCATGCAAAGAAGTAGCTGCAATAATTGTAGCGTTTAATGTGATTTTGAGGGTTTTTTCGTGTTTTTGTGGGGGGTTTTTCGTTCCGAAGTTTAACGCAAACGCAAATATTTTGTCATTTTACAGGATAACGATAATCAGATTTGTAAATTTGCCTGCAGAATTGATACTATGTATATTTTACCCTGATTCATGTATTATCAATGCACAACTATAAGATACTGGTATTATTTTATATTTACTAGTTGTTATGTCAGTGTTTTTCATTATTCAGGTCACTAAGCACACAGGGTATTTACAATATCCATATGATGTTCATTGAAATCAATCATTCAGCCATATTGTTACTATACATATTACTCATCAACACACACTAGCAGAAAGTGTATGATAGGGTACAATTCATGAAAAGACTATTTGAAAAACTACAAGGTTCACAATTGAAGAGCATAAACAAGTATATATTGTATACTAGCAACTGTTATCTGTTGCATGGAGCTACCGGAGAGAACAACACATAGCAGTGTTTCTTAAAAATACCTGCGGTGAAGGTCTAGATAATTGTATTCCACTGTCTTTTTAAAGACGTTTTCTGTATGTGAGATATTGGAAAAAGTAGAAGTATTGAAATTACAAATCTGTAACAAAATAATTCCATCGGGTCTGTGTTCCTTACATGAAACTAACAAGTGAAACTCACAATCTGTTTTATTAGTCTTGTATCTGTGAAAACTTTTTCCTTCATAGGTAATCTTGGTTTAATTTTTCTTCCCATTTCTATACCCAAAGTATGATCACTTAGCCTAAATGTCTCCTGAGAAATTTCTACATTATGTGTAACAGTCTTCAAACTTAAATGTATTTTTGAAAATCCTATTAAAGTACATAATTTGTTATCACTTCCATCTTTCCTTGTATCACCGAATATTTTTTTCTCTCCAAGCAATCAATTTTAACTCCATCTGATTCAGTCAAGGTAAAATTTGTGCATGTAGCTAATAATATGATTTCCCTTCCCGCCCCTAGAATTTTTGAAATTCAAAGACTATAAAATAAAACTAAAGGTGTGCTATCTAAATTCTCAAAGTATGTTAACGTTGTTGAATGCCATACCATTTACAATTACGAAAAATTACAGTATACTTATATATTTATTTATTTATTTATTTATTTATTTATTTATTTATTTATTTATTTATTTATTTATTTATTTATTACATGTAATAGAACGCCATGTAGTAGTGTCTGTGCAATGAAAAGTTAGCTAAATACATGTATTACCATATTCTTTGTTTTCAACATGTTTTACTATTTATAATCAATATTTACCAATCACAAATATATGTGCAATGAACACTCTGTAAGAGATTTCCAGCTCACCAAGTTACCATATCATCCCAGTATCTGGTATGCTTTCACTGACTGACATATAATCTACACCGTGATATTCAATCTAGATGAGTTTATCCTATTTGGTCAGGTTTTACCCCCCTGTGTGGCTTCAGCTCTGTATTTCTTTAACCAGGTTATTCCTTACTACTTTATCAAGCAATGATTTATTCCATGTAACAGAACGCAATATTCTAGTGTCGGTTTGATTGTGTTACAGATTGTTATGGTCTACTGTACTGGCTTCAAAAACTACATGTGTATGTCGAAAATGCATATGCATTTTCATAGGGCTGTGTATATGCAATATGCACTGAAAACTTTCTAACAAAAGAAACACAGTGTTAATAGAATATGTTTGTTGTTAACTTGCATAATTGTGTGTGTGTGTGTGTGTGTGTTCTATACTTCAGTGTGGTAGCACAATTTTTGAGTGCCCCTTTCTCTCCCCACTGAGTTTTTGAGTAACACCCACCATTCTAGCTTAGCATTTTTGAGTGACCCCACCCCGATTCCGCAACCCCCAAGTCATAAATAATGAGAGCTCCCTTACCTAGTCTGTTTATGTCAAGACTTTATATGTATAGGATTGGAGAGTATAAATTAATACTCAGCTATACTATACGGTAATTTGAAACAGCGTGATGACAGACAGCTGCAGCTTATATTACTCTGTAATACTGCCCTCAAAGTTTACAATGTGCTCTTCACCATGCTTTTCACAGCGTTCAGTCGTCGTGTTACTTTCGTTTTCAAAAACAACGGCCTAATGCAATACAAGGTGTGTGCATAAAAGAAACCGAGTTCGACTCTACCTGATAAATAGGAAGAAACAGAAGGGGATGATTCGTCAAACTCTAAATTTCTTCAACATGGTTTTTCTATTGTCAGTTCCGACATTGATGGGTGCGGATGACTTTGCCGTTATTAGCTAGTAATTGATGTACAGAGACAAAACCTGGCCGAGGGGTACTTGTTGGAGAGAAACACTTGATCGTAATAAACAACACGTCTTAAAACACTTTATGGAGGCAATTACTTTGGGGAAATCATTTTTTTAAATCCCGGGTAAAGAAAGTCTGATAATACTTGTGAAATTGTACGGAGTAAAGTGATCGTTTACTACAGTGTTATCTTGATTGACTGCATCAGTTGTTAGCAGTAAACATTCAACAAGGATCCTTGAAATAATGACCAAATACTAAGTAAGTCGATTTCTGATCAGATTAGATTCGGTGTAAATTTGTAAATGACGATATCATTAATTAAAGTTAGCTTTATTCATCGAATACATAATATATACAACTTAAAGCAGGCCACTATTTGGTAACTAGCGGGACACCTTCAAATCAATACATCTGGTTTAAATTAATGTCTTTTTTCTCCATAGTTTGCATACTAGGTTATCTACCCATTCAGGAAGACAACGAATTTTCTACATCACAATATGGTGACACATCAACAATTGAATCAGTTTGATTTCTGACATAACTGAATTAGCCAAACAATTCCAAACATTCAGCCAGTTGAGTCAAGCGTCACCATTTTTCTTTCTGTGGCACCAATGTATCAGCTACTTTTGTCTTTCAATTTCTCCGATCAGTTCGTTTTTCCCCAACATTATCCTTTCTCGTAACATTATTCAAAAGGTGTGATATACAGTCTACTAATATCATCTAACTTGCATGTATTTCTGACATTTCGTTCTTGGAAAAATAGAGATATTTTCGATACGTAAGGAAACGACAGAGACAAATACAGACAGACACGCACACGCACGCACACATACACACACAAACAAACAAACAAACAAACAAACAAACGAACGAACGAACAAACAAACAAACACACACACACACACACATCGCAAAATATATATCTACTCTTTGCCGTATTCACGATTTTGTGAGAAGATGACGCAAGTGATATAGCTAGCTATAGTGGAATTCATTTTGTGTTGCAAGGTTTCGTCTGAGGTGATTTTAAATAGAATATGTTATTTTGTTAAAATGGAGTTGCAGAACTTTATATTTCAACTTTTTGTACAATCTGGACATAGAGCCAGTAAAATACATTCGCACAAATCCCGAGGGCCCTGCGTCAGACCTTTAAAGCGATAGACATTTTGTATTGATAATAATCGATACTAACTGAGAAAACACCAATGATCTGAAGCAGCCCACTAATTGGATGGTGTGACCAAATTGCATATGAACATGGCCCTGTCTTCTAACATATTTACATGAGTTTCAACATATTAGACAGTTTCCCCTCCACTGTTTATGGTTAGTTCTGTGTAGAATGCGTTTGAAATAGAGCTCGATGGGAAATTGTTAGAATAACGATCAGAATTCAGGTACCATCGTCGTATTCAAACAGGAATTAAGGCCTATCAGTCGTCAAATGAAAAAGTAGTCTGCAGTTGATTGGTGATCAAACGAGCGATAACGACGGGTTTGATTGTTCTTTCATTTTCACCATATCGTTTGTCTGTCTCTATATCTGCCGACCTTACTGATGTATTGCGATATGGCGTCACATCCAATCAAGACCACTTCGATGTCGTGTTAGTGCTCATCACTTTAGACGTTTTTGGGATAATTGTCGACGATTTGATTTGACAGCTTTAATCTTCACTCGTCTCCGAATCGTTGTCATGTCAACAGCAGATATTGGTATTCTAATCCCTACATATTGGAGATGGACTTCCAATGAGGTTCTGTGTAACGTAGAGTTAGGATGCCATATTCGTCTTTCCTCTGATCATGAAAGGAGGAAGTGGAGAAATATTGGGGTGGGAAGTCGTGGATGCCGGGGATGAGGGGGTGGGGATGAGGGGGGATGATTAGGAGGAGAGGAAGGGAAGGGAAACTTGAACAATTTTCAAAACAACTTTACTTAGTACTGTTTAGGCTCTGTAATATCAGTAACTTAGCTCTTTCAAGTTTGTAATCAAATGTTAATTTGAAAGTGAAATAAATGAAATCGATTTCATTCACGTCGCCAGCTGAGTGTTCGATTTATCGATTGAACAGATATTGTAACCTTCAGAAAAATGAGCCAACTCGAATTCAATATGTTATAGGCGTAATAAAACTTCAATTGGTGGTTTGCTTGTTTGTTTAAACTTGGGGAAACAAAATGAATATTCTGGTTTAGTTGTCAATGAGAAGCTTATTGAACATTGCACTTACAGTAAGTCGCGGTTGCCATGGAGACTGAAAACAGCAGCAAAGCAACATTTGGTGGATTTGTTAAATAAGTTGCACTCGTTATCGTGATGATGGAAGTCATTTAATTAGTTGTCAATTGTAAATCAGTACCGATAACGATTGTTATGCGTGTCGTCAAATGTCATTAGGAGTATACCGTGAAACATCGTCGATTTAACGACGGAGAAACGAAAGAATAATTATCATAGAAATTATGTCGGGGTTTTGTTGATGAAAGTGATAAGCACAGTCAGTGAGAACCAGGAGAAATGTACACCCTTTAGTAATAAACACGTCAGAATAGAGATGATAACGAGATAACGGAATTGATTTGTTTCCAAGTTATTACGATTATGCTTTTATTACGAATATGAAATGAACATACCGTGACCATTTAGAGATTCTAATCTTTTACGATGTAATATCACAGTAAATTACACCTCGCTGTAGTTTACAGTCGTGAGGGATTTGACGAGAAATTCGGCATTTATCTTTCAAAACGTTTGTCACGAAATCCAAATTAATTTCATTGTGAGACGAAAACATACTTGACTCAATGACCAAAGTGACGTTTGTTGGTTGCTTTATTTAGTTTGCTTTACATCTATACCGGAAAGTTAACGTTACAGACACATTGATTCCATAGACAAACGTGATAGTGAACGAACCTACTTGGCAAAAAGGATACTTTGTGATCAAAATAATGGAGTGGTTTTATTAAAAGAAAGACAATGTCAATATCTTGAAAACGCAAATACTTCACTTGAATGTCATTGAATGCAGATGTGAAATAATATATCGAATCGGATAACAAAATATAAAATCTCTCAACGAGAATGTCTATTTAAGTTTATTTCTACGTCCGGACAATTTTCAAAATGTTAACTCAAAATTTGCGATTCAGGATGAGTTGACAATGAAACGATCGTCAACAATGATTATGGTGTTTCAATATACACACGTACGTGTTTGTAGATGGGAATCTAATGCCTAACAAAAACAAATGTGTGTTTCCGATTACGCTCAGTTTTAGAATAGGTGGGGTAGGTACATTTTTTATTTTATTTTAATATATATTTCATATGTGAGTGTCTAGTTCAGGTAGTTATATTTTGCGTTGTGTTCTATATTGTCTTTGTGTGATTGGTTTCTTCTCATCAGATGTACAGCCATTACAGATTGGAAGAACAGTTTAATATTGTCTTTTAAGGTGATGTTATTTTCCACATCCACTATTTCTTGCGAGATTTCACAATTTACGCGATTTTATTATTTTTTTCTGGAATTTGTAAAAAAAAGTTTAGGATCGGCGTGAAAAACTAGATGGGGTCGGGTAACCGGAACCACACAGTTTGTTTTGAAGCCCTAAGCAAGTGGCGCCACATACTCCTGTCTGTAATATATTCCATCGAATTTCGTGTATAATGGGACGCCCTCTACCAAAGCCTTTTTTGTGTCGAAACTTTCCAATTCGTATTTGACGGTCACCGGAAGTTATGGTTTATGAGGCAAACGTTCTTGGTGAATAAAACATCGACTGAGTTTTAACCAATCAGAAATCAAAGGTGTCCCGCATATGAGTAAGATGCATGGGGGGAGAGAGAGAGAGAGAGAGAGAGAGAGAGAGAGAGAGAGAGAGAGAGAGAGAGAGAGAGAGAGAGAGAGAGAGAGAGAGAGAGAGAGAGAGAGAGAGAGAGAGAGAGAGAGAGAGAGAGAGAGAGAGAGAGAGAGAGAGAGAGAGAGAGAGAGAGAGAGAGAGAGAGAGAGAGAGAGAGAGAGAGAGAGAGAGAGAGAGCGAGCCGTGCAGATTTCATCCGCCCGAGGACACGAAGTCTTCTTTTGCCTATATTCTTGCGGTTTGTCGTCTATTTCATTCTCAAATGTGGCGGCTAACTATTGCATGTAACAAAGTTTATAAATGATAACATGGGACGAGACTTAAATAAAGTGTCTTCGGCACACGAGCTTGTTCTCTCCCTCTTTATAACATGTAATATATACTAGTGACTTCGGTGCTGAGCATGATTTCTACTTATCTATGTTTTTGTCGAGTTTATTTTTGCTTTGCTTGATTCGTTTGTAAGTTGCGAATTCTTTACCGGTTTCGTTGAAGAGTCTAAACCTTTGTCTGGTACACAAGAGGTTCTAGCCACCACCCGTCTAGACACATCAAAGGTGACCGCTATCAAAACTTTGTTTAGAATAGCAGCGAGCCGTATGATTTGCATGCATAGTTCAGTCCGAACCCTTCAGACGCTACGTACGTGCAATTAACTTCTAATTGATTTCACGCTCGTAAAAATTACCAGATTGAATTTCAGAGAAAATGGCGAGCGACGCCACGATAAGGTCGCTGGAATAAGCAACTGTTTCAGCTTATGTGATCATATTCTGTTTGCATTTCAAAAGTACCCTCAGTACATTTCGAT